>NC_041384.1:170677520-170798651 GCF_002162155.2 Triticum dicoccoides
CAAAGTTATCAGGACCGAGATCCATAAGTTATCAGGTCTAGATGTGTGAGTTATCATGACATTGACACAAAATCTACTGAAGGGATATTTCATCAAGCCCCCTCCCCCTCGTTGCCAAAGTTACCAGGATGGGGTGCATAAGTTATGAGGTCTGCTATGTGTGAGTTATCATGCTATTCACACAATAGTTTGTCAACTCCCCTTCCCCCTTCGGTCGCCAAAGTTATCAGGGAAGGGGTACATAAGTTATCAGGTCTGCAATGTGTGAGTTACCATGCTATTCACAGAAAAGTTATTGAGGGATATTTGATCAGCTCCCCTCGGCGCTGAAGATACCAGGACCTTCGTGCATAAATTATCAGGTATGCGATGTGTGAGTTACCATGCTATTCATACAAAAAAATTATCGTGTGTATGTTTACATTAGGTTTTTTGGGTCAAAAAAGCTACTACAATATTTTTACATAAGCTATCAGGTTTGTGGTGCGCATAATTATTGGGTTCATTACAGAGAATTTGCCAAGGTATGAAAAACGAGAAAAGGCCGTTGTTCAAATTCTATGGGATGAAACATTTATTTCTCTAGAAAAACTTCATCAATACAACGAAAAGAGACAAGTGGAGTACAAAACACGTTGCATCGGTCCTTTTAAAAACTTGGAGCAAATGGTTGTCTCCTCGTCAAAGGCATTGTGGTCTTTCTTTCTCGCTCTCATTTACTAAGGTAGAAATACCAGTTAATCTGGATTTGAAATTTTGTAGCAAATGGTTTTGTATGGTGAATAAGAACAAAAAATAATACAGGGCACGAGAGGAAAAAAACAGAGATATGCTTGTTAGTGCAGTAGAAAGATAAGGTCAAATTGTTAAACTTGCTATACAGAATAACAATAGCAAAGTAGCTCAGTTGGTTAGCGAGATGCTCATATAGCTATAGCGACCAGAGTTCGAATCCTGGCAATGCAATCGACATTTATTTTTCTCCACCGTGGGAAAGAAAACATCGTTCGCGGGAACAAACACAGCCGTGCGATCAGGATCTGGCGAAGCTCGGGTCGTGCGGATCTATTGCAACCTGCCAGTCGGCAGGATTTTAGCTTTTCCGTAAATTTAAATAAAAAGAAAATAAAATTAAAAAGAAACAAAAAAAGTTCAGGCAAATCACGTAAAACTTTGAAGGGACTTACTCGTACGATTCTACAAAGAACTGCCAAAAAACCAGACCGTCCTGCCCTATCGAATGAAAACTGGAAGCAACACTAGCGCTACTAAGTCAAGGCGTGCGACTAAGCGACGATGGTGGATCTATTGCAACCTGCCAGTCGGCAGGATTTTAGCTTTTCCGTAAATTTAAATAAAAAGAAAACAAAATTAAAAAGAAACAAAAAAAGTTCAGGCAAATCACGTAAAACTTTGAAGGGACTTACTCGTACGATTCTACAAAGAACTGCCAAAAAACCAGACCGTCCTGCCCTATCGAATGAAAACTGGAAGCAACACTAGCGCTACTAAGTCAAGGCGTGCGACTAAGCGACGAAGGCTGGGACGAGAGGACCTCCTATTTGGCGCAGCATACACTATTTTCTTGTTTGAATAGTTTAGGATTTCGAAAAAGTTCCGAAATTTTAAAAAATTATGAATTTTGAAAAAAAAATCGGAGCCAAAAATGTCCTTTAATTCGACTAATGTTCATAAATTTGACAAATGTTCGTGATTTCAAAAGAAGTTCATGATTTCAAAAAATGTTCATGAATTTGAATATTGGTGATTTTTTATAAGATGAATATTTATTTAATTTGATTAAAAAATTCTCAATTCAATAATATTTTTTCAAAACTGCATGAACATTTTTTTGAATTAGTTAAACATTTTATGAAATTATGATGAACAAATATTGGATTGAAGAACATTTTTTCAATTAAATGAATTTCCATTTCAGTGAAAAAAATTGTTCATGATTCAAAAAAGTTCACGAAAACAAGCAAAAGTTAAAAACAAATAATAAAAGGAGGAGAATAGAAACAAAAAGAAAAAGGAAATAATAACCGAGAATAAAAGAAACAAAACGAAAAGAAAAAGGAAAAAGGAACAGAATAAAAAAGGAGAAAAGACCCATTTTCTTATTTGGTGCTTCACACCTCAAATAGAGGCTTATTCGCACGTAAAGCACGCCCCGACGACCGGGCCATTTGGCACTGTGGGGCAGTCTGCCTCTATTTCTAGTTTTATTTTCTGTTCGGTTTTTTATCTGTTCGCCCGTTATTATGCTGGTTTTTAGTTTTTTCTGGTGCTTTTTTCATTTTCCTTTTATTATTCGTTTTTGTTTTCATTTTTACTTTTAGATTTTATATTTGATAAATTCTATTGTTTCTCAAATACATGAATTGTTCCCATATTGCTCGAAAAAAAATCAAATTCGTGAAATTCTGACAAACAATTGTTTTTTTCAAATTCATGAAAATTTTCTAGTCTTTGAATTATTTCTTAATTTTTAAGCTTTTTCGAATTCAATTCTTTTCCTAATTTGTGAACTTTTTCCAATTTCGTGAAACATTTTCTTAAATTCAAGAACTTTTCGATTCAAATTCTGAAACTTTTTCAACCTCATGATTTTTTTCCAAATTCATGAATTTTATTTTTCCCTGTGATATTTTTTTCAAAATTTAATGAACTTTTTTCAAATTCTGAACTTATTAGATTCAATTTTTTGAAGTTCATGAAGATTTTTGTTCAAATTCTTGAACGATTTTCATTAATTCATGAAGATTTTCCAAAAATTCGTGAACTTTTTTAAGTTCTTGAACCTTTTCAAAGTTTGTAATTTTTAAAAAAATTCACAAACATTTTTCAAAGTCATGAATGTTTTTATAATTCATGTGTTTTTTAAACCTTGAAATTGTTTAAAATCAGTGAGACCGTGAATAATTTTTCAAATCAATTAACTTTTTCAATTTTGAAATCTAACTCATGAGCTTTTCTGAAGACCTGTGAAATTGTTTCAATTTAATGAGACCGTAAACAATTTTTCAAATCCATTAACCATTTTAATTTTGAACACTTTTATTCAATTTATGAACTTTCTTTCAATTTCATAAGTTTTGTTGAATTCGTGATTTTTACAAAAGTGAAAGGTCACCAAGCTGGTGTGGCAGCATGAGCGTGTAGCATGAGCGTGTAGCATTCGTTAGACACGGCCACCAAGCTGTATGTGAGCGTTGATTGGTGAACTTGTGCCAAAAGCGCTGATTAGGAGCACTCGCGAGCGTCAGAACCCAGAGCGTAATCGTGGATTTGTCGCCTTCGCCATGACACCATGCACCCTGACTGTTAGGGGCCACTCTACACCCTGGAGTGGGGGAGACTTAGGGCATGTTTGGTTTATGACTAACTTTGCCACAACTAACCTTAGGCAAAGTGTAGCTGCCACAAAAAGTGTGGCTAACAATGGTCACCACAAGTGTGACAAGATTTGGCAAAAAAATTGAGCCTATAAGATGTGGACCATATAACTACAAAAGTGTGGCAATGAACCAAACACATGTCTAAGATGTTGTGGCATGACTAAGATTAGACATGACAACCTTAGGCTGAGAACCAAACAAACCCTATGAAGGAAATATACCCTAGAGGTAATAATAAAGTTGTTATTTATATTTCTTTATATCATGATAAATGTTTATTATTCATGCTAGAATTGTATTAACCGGAAACTTAGTACATGTGTGAATACATAGAAAAACAGAGTGTCATTAGTATGCCTCTACTTGACTAGCTTGTTAATCAAAGATGGTTAAGTTTCCTAGCCATGGACAAGAGTTGTCATTTGATGAACGGGATCACATCATTAAAGAATGATGTGATTGACTTGACCCATCCGTTAGCTTAGCACTATGATCGTTTAATTTATTGCTATTGCTTTCTTCATAACTTATACATGTTCCTATGACTATGAGATTATGCAACTCCCGAATACCGGAGGAACACTTAGTGTGCTATCAAACGTCACAACGTAACTGGGTGATTATAAATGTAGTGACCCGACCCGAATGGGTCAAGTCTCTATGCTTAAGTGTCATCCCTGGATCGGTATGCTGACACACATAGTACTCGAGAATTTATAACAGAGGTAAATCACATGTATAAAGTAACATAAATACTATGATCTCAATCCAAATAGCGGAAGTAACAACAAGGTTGTGGATTCCCATCAACACCAACGGCAATTGAGTGTAGACATTGTAACCCTAACGTATTGATACGTCTCCAATGTATCTATAATTTTTTATTGTTCCATGCTATTATATTACCCATTTTGGATGTTTATGGGATTTATTATACACTTTTATATTACTTTTGGGACTAACCTATTAACCGGAGGCCCAGCCCAAATGATGTTTTATTGCTTATTTCAGTGTTTCGAAGAAAAGGAATATCAAACGGAGTCCAAACGGAATGAAACCTTCAGGAGAGTTATTTTTTGAACGGAAGCAACCCAGGAGACTTGGAGTAGACTTCGGGGAATGTAACATCCCAAAATTCTAAATTTTGGAATGTTATAATAAATAGATAGATTGATTGTTTGTTTGATTGTTGTGTGATTGATTGAGTGAAATTCGAAACTTTTTGAAAGTTAAATGAGAGGGAATAAAAGGACTTTCCCAAACTTTCACCTTTTGCATTTTGATCTCCGTGAATTCAAATTCTTTTCAAATACAAAACCCTCGAGAGAAGATGACATGACTTCTTCCATTTAAATAAATGAAAAGGGTTTTAAAAAGATTTGAATTTCATTTGGAAATATTTTTAATTCAGAAACTTCAAGCAACTCAATGATTTTCATGAGAGAAGATAAAATGACTTCTTCAAATTATGAAATATGAGTTGGGAGTTTCAAAGAAACTCAAATTTAAAATCCATTTGAAATAATTATTTTTTCAATTTGGGTATTTGAGTTTTATTCAAATTATTTTTCTCAAAAACAAAATACATGGAAAATAGGGTAACATGATTCCCTACAATAGAAAATTGGAGCAAAATTTATTTGAAATCATTTTGGTATTTTTAAAATGATTTTTATTGGATTTTATTAGAGTAGGAGCATTGTTTGAATTATTTGATTTTGTGTGGATTTTATTTGGCATTATAAAAATGTCCATGTTGTAGAAAATCTTTTTCTGCAAATTTTGGTATATCATATGCCTATATAATATTTTTATTTCTATTTGTTTTTATCTGTTTTGTTTGTCTCAAAAAAAATCTTTATATATATATATATATAAAACTTCTTCACAGACTGGGCCGGCCCAGCACCCAACCGGGCCAGGCCAAGCCCAGCCCAGCCGCACCGTCCTCGACCTCGCGCAGGAGGCCGATGCCTGCACGACGCCGCCGCCGCCTCGACGTCCGAGCCGTCCCCGCCGCGGACTCCTCCTCGCCTCCTCTCCCTTGCCCCTCTCCCACGCCTTCCGAGGCCACCCCTCCATAAATACCGAAGCGCCGCCCCGGCTCTCTCTCTCCTCCTCGACACGCCGCACTGCCGCCGCATCCCGCCAGATCCGCCACCACCGCAGTAGCGCATCGCCGCCGCACCGCCGCCCGCTGCTGCTGCCCGCGCTGCACTCCGCCCCGCCGCCCCTCGCTGCATCGCCCCGCGTCGCCGCTTGCTCTCCTGCGCCGCTGCCGCCGCCGCGCCGGAGCGTGCTGCCCTCACCGGAGTTAACCATCGTCGCTCGCCGCCGTCGAGACAAACCGGTACAAACCGCCTGGTCCGGTTTATTGTTTTAGTTCAGTTTTCTTTTCGGTTAGTTAGGTTTAGATCAGTTTTTATTTTTAGTTAGAATTAACTAATGGACGTTCATTAGTTAGGGTTCGGTAGTGAACGAGTTCGTTCGTTAGCGTTCTGTAGCGGGCGTTCGCTCGGTAGAGTTTTTTTTCTTTTTATTTTAGTCAGGGACCTATCCGTAATTAGTTTCTTACCGTTTAGCCCCTGATTTTCAAACCTTCGTAACTTTTCACTCGTTTGTCCAAATCCAACGAAACCAATGCCCACTTCTTCGTTATGACCTCCTCTATCCAGACAAACAACTTAAACATGTTTTTGAAATTTTTAAAATTTGAATTAGATCAGATTTGAATTCAAACTTCGTTTGATCATAACTTGAGTTTCGTAGCTCCGTTTGAGTTGATTCTTTTTGCCAATCGAAGCTCTTGACCTAAACTTTCTGATAAGGCCAAATTCACCTAATTTTTGTACTATTAGAAATTGTTTTATGTTGCAAGAGTTATTTGCTTGCTTTGATGTTTTCCGAATCGTCTTGTTCGTTCTTTCTGATCTGTTGAGTGATTGCTTATGTATGGTTACTGTTGCTTGCTTACGATAGATTGACCGGAGTGTGATGAGTAGAGCTATCAAGAGTTTTGAGTGCGAATCATCTTCATCAACATTGCAGGCAAGTTCACACTTTGATCATATTCCTT
Organism: Triticum dicoccoides; assembly: GCF_002162155.2. Taxonomy (NCBI): domain Eukaryota; kingdom Viridiplantae; phylum Streptophyta; class Magnoliopsida; order Poales; family Poaceae; genus Triticum; species Triticum dicoccoides. The sequence continues at coordinate 170,683,998 of NC_041384.1, forward strand.
TCATACCCAGTTTTTATGCATTAGTTTCACCCTCGAACATTGCATGAGTAGGATTGATAACATGTGGGTATTGGGAAGTAGTTGATGAGGTAGGAACCTATTGCCCTACATTCAAACCTTGGGAGTTACTATTACGTTATGCTTATACTGCTATGCTATGCTCGTAGACGTGGATTGGGTTTGAGAGGATTTCATGACAGATGTGAGATTGCTAATTAATGGTTTACTTAAGGTGGCAACTTTAACACACATATGGGTGGATTGAGGCACCTCGGTATTCCAGCGATTGCCTGTCTAGGCACCTGGGTATTCCAGGATTGCCTGTTTTCTTTATGGACCGCCACCCAGGCTCAAAGGGATCATGAGATTATTCATGCTAGAAACTTCTGTGTGCAGTCACAAGCTATTATGGGCTCTAGCATAGTTGATTAAGTTGTGCGAACTCTTACAGTGGTAGACTAGCAGATATAGGGGAAAGTAGGTGTAACGGTCTACCCGATTGTAAGGTGCTAGCGCTTCTGAAAGACTATGTCTTGGTCATCCGTATTCTCAAACACCATGCTGTGTGAGAAACCAAACGGAGGCGATCGAGTCTTGTGCGGAAAAGTGCGCAAACCTCTGCAGAGTGTATAAACTAATCACGATTAGCGGCTATCCTCGGTTATGGATATCTTGAATATCTAGTACATGGATTATCATGTGAATCTCATCATGTTACTTTAAATTAATTTTGTTGGGTTTAATGATGTTACTTAATTGGGATTGAGAATGCTGTCAACCATTCTCAATGTTCAACAACCACCATGATAGTTAAATAATTATTCCTTTACAGTAGGGAAAATTTGGTTTTACGCAAAACCCTATAACCATAGAGCTTTTCCACCAGCCAAATATGCATGTAGTGATAGCCTTTATTCATCATTCTCTATGGTGTGAATTTGCCAGTACATTCAATGTACTGACCCTTTGTGGCTGCAACGTCTCATGTTGCAGGATATCTTATGACAAGTAAGTGATACGTTAGGGTTACGATTTCTACACTCAACTTTGCCGTTGGTGTTGATGGGAATCCACAACCTTGTTACTTCCGCTATTTTGGATGGAGGTAATAGTATTTTACATTACTTATACATCTGATTTACCTCTGTTATAAATCCTCGAGTACTGTGTGTTTCAGCATACCGATCCAGGGATGACACTTAAGCGTAGAGACTTGATCCATTCGGGTCGGGTCGCTACAAGATGGTATCAGAGCACATGTTGACTGTAGGACGTGACCTTAGAGATTGGCAAGCCCATAGGAAAGATTTTCCCTACAACTTCATTCTCAAAAGATCTTTTACCTCTTTTCTCTTCTGAGTTTATTCAAATATTCCCTTTTAGTGAGACTATACCCTTTTTTTGTAACATCCCAAATTTTGAATTTGGAATGTTATACACTAGATCATCATTGCATATCATATTTTATTGCATTTTGGTTGATCCTAGAAATTTCACGCAACTCAAGGACCCTCGGAGAGAGTTGGGGATTTCATTATTTCATATTTGAGTTGTCTCAATTTTTGAAAATAGGATTATTTGATTTTATTTATTTTATCTTCAATTATTTCTATTACAAAAATATGAGAGAGGGAATAAAATGACTTTCCCAAAATAAAGAAATATTGAGGATTTAATAAAAAAATCAGATACGATTTTATTTTGGTTTTATTTGCTATTTTATTTGAATTTAGGAAAAATGCTCGTTTTTCAAAATTGCATTTAGGCCCCAAATAAATGTTCATCCTCTGCGGCTTGATTTTAGAAGCCGGGGAAAATTTATTTCGGGATTTTTGGAGTCCGTTTAGTATTTCTTTTGTTTTTTTCCGAGCGTAATTATTTAAAAAAACGTCCGAACCGACCTTGGGCCGTAACCGACCAGGACTCTCCTGGCCAGGCCTCTTATAAGTCGCGCCCCCACCCCGGCCAAAGCCGCCGCCCCACCAAACCCTAACCCTAGCCAGCCCAAGCCGCCGCCGCCGTCGCGCCCCGCCGCCGCCTCGCCTCGCCGCCGCCCCGTCGCCGGACCACCGCCGCCGTCGTCGCCGGAGTTGCCGGAGGTATTATTCGCCTCCGGTTTTTCTCGAAAAACCGTTCGGTTTTTCCGACGGTTTTGTTCATTTTTTTGTTTCGGTTTTTTTAAATAGATGGGTTTTTCCGGTTATTTAAATAGTGAGCGTTCGTCTGTTCGTTCGTTTTAACGAACGTTCATCATTTTTTTTCTCGGATTAAATCCACGATTTTATCTAATCGCGATCTCCAATCCGATTTTCGTTTTAGTCTAACTTTTCGCTCGTTTATCGAAATCAGGCGATTCAAGCGCCTGGAGTTTCGTCTCGAAACCCTCTTTCCGTTTAACCAACTCAAACAAGTTTTTGCCACAGTAAAAATTGCCTTAGATCCAGAATAGTAAATGAAGCTTGTTTCTTTTGCCATTTGTCTTTCGTTGCTTTGTTCGATTTGATTCTTTTTGCCAACCGAAGTTCTTAAGTTGAACTTTCTGGTTAGATATATTATTTGAGTTTTACCTGTGCATTAGATGAATACTTATTGTATGCTTGTTTGTTTGCGATAGAGTACCCGGAGTGCGTCGCTTGCTACTTCAAATCGCTAGGTTTCCCGGATCATCAGCAAGGCAAGTAACACTTTGATCATGCTTTCCCACTACCCAGTTTTATTGCATTAGATCAATTCTCACACATTGCATGATTAGGATCTAATTAAATTGTGGGTTTGGGAAGTAGTTGAGATAGTACCTATTACCTGTTTATTATCAAACCTTTGGGAGTTACTTCTACGTTTGCTTATTATGCCATGCTATGCTAGTAGACGTGGATTGGGTGAGTGTATCCATGACAGATGTGAGATTGTTAATTAATGGTTTATTGAAGGTGGCAACTTAAACACACATCTGGGTGGATTGAGGTACCTGGGTATTCCAGGATTGCCTGTTTTCTTTATCGACCTCCACCCAGGCTCAAAGGGATCATGAGATTATTCATGCTAGAAACTTTTGTGTGCAGCCACAAGCTATTATGGGCTCTAGCATAGTTGATTAAGTTGTGCGAACTCTTACAGTGGTAGACTAGCAGATGTAGGGGAAAGTAGGTGTAATGGTCTACCCGATCGTAAGGTGCTAGCGCTTCTGAAAGCTATGTCTCGGTCATCCATCTTCTCAAACACCATGTAGTGCGAGAAACCAAACGGAGGCGATCGAGTCTTGTGGGGAAAAGTGCGCAAACCTCTGCAGAGTGTATAAACTAATCATGATTAGCCGTGTCCCCGGTTATGGACATCTTGAGTATCTAGTACCTGGATTATCATGTGAATCTCAACATGTTACTCTAAAATTAATTTTGCTGGGTTTATTTAATGATGAATGCTTAATTGGGATTGAGAATGCTGTCAACCATTCTCAATGTTTAACAACTACCAAGATAGTTCAATAAAATTTATTCCTTTGCAGTAGGGAAAAATTGGCTTTACGCAAAACTGTAACCATAGAGCTTTCCACCAGCCAAATATGCATATAGAATAGCCGTTTCATTCCATTACTCTCTATGTGTTACTTTGCCAGCATATTCCATGTGCTGACCCGTTTCGGGCTGCAACGTTAATGTTGCAGACTTTTCAGACGATGATTAAGGAGTTTTTAGGTCATGGTTCTATACTCAGTGATGCCGTTGGAGTTGATGGACTCACTTCTCTTCCAAGCCTTCCACTGTTATCGTTATTAGATGGCCTTAAGCCATATATATTGTAATAAGTTCTCTTTTGAGACACTCGATGTAATAAGTGTGTGATTGCTACTCTATTATAAATCCTTCAAGTACTATGTGGTGTCAGCATTACTGATCCAGGGATGACACCGGAGCACAGAGATTGGACCGTTTGAGGTCTGGTCGCTACAACATGGTATCAGAGCACACGCTGACTGTAGGACACGACCACTAAGCTAAAAGACCTAGATCACTACTCACTCTCTTCTCTTTCTGTCTTCTCATCTTTTCTACTCTTTTAGGAATGGCGGAATGCAAGGAACAAGTTCACTCAACCGGATGAAGATACACCCTTTGGACGTCATTTGAAGGAAGTCACTAGATATCTGAACATAGGAGTACCAAGCTTCACCAGAACCTACAACACCACTTTACCTGAAGAAGAGCGCTGGATGATTCAAGTTCAAGTTCCAGGAAGGATGTTCATGCCAGTCATTGAGCCCATAGAGTTTTCTTTTGATGGACCAACTTGGAGTCTAGGAAAGAGCATGGCAGCTCACATCGCCATGGGACGCATTGGAGAAGTCTACCACAATGATCTCAAGGATACTATCTACCAGATTTGTGGGCGCCGAGATGAGCACTGGGAGATGATCAACACCAGGAAGGATAGGTCAATTGCAGCTTTTATCCAGGAGTTAAACCAGCACATTCGACGTCAGGAGAACCAGATGTGCGCCGACATGATAGATCTGAAGAAGGCAAAGACAAGAATCAAGGAACTGGAGGAAGAACTCAAGGCTACACGTGAAGATTATGAAGAGGAAATAGAAGTATTAGTGGATAAGAATGCCGACCTAACAATTAAGATTGGAATATTTGTGGGGGGCCCTACACCAGTAGAAGAAGACGAAGAACCCAAGGAGATTCACCCGGAAGACTACATCATCATCGATGACACCGACTTAGATCCAGATGATAGCGATGATGACTATGTTGATGAAGCTAGAGCAGATATCATGGAGTCTGCAACCGAAGAATGTTTCTAGTAGACCACCTCATCAGTAGTAGTAGTCCACCATGTAAATATAGTAGCCCGAGCACTTTTGTGATAGTTAGATCGATTGTATGCCCTTGTTTGATTGATTGAATGAAGTGAATTGTTTGCTTTTGCCTCATGTGCATATGGGTAGTGTTTTCTCTTCAGACCCCCTCTATTCTTAAATCTCATCTTTTCTAAACCCTCAGATGCCTCCGAGACGTGACCCCAGATTTACCTTTCCACCGGAGCTCACCCAGTTGATCCAGCAGCAGAACACATTGATGCAGTTGTTAGTCCAGAATCAGAATCAGGGGGACAACAACAACAAGCCACCACCACCACCACATGTTGATCACTTAGCCCGTTTTCTTAGGCTGAATCCGCCGGTGTTCTCCAGTAGCACCGAGCCGATAGTAGCAGATGATTGGCTCCGCAAGACAGCTAGAGAGTTGACCACAGCAGGATGCACGGATGCAGAGAAGGTGAAGTTTGCCGCACATTAGCTTGAAGGACCAGCAGCATCATGGTGGGAGAATTTCATAGCCACTTTCCCTGTCGACACTGTCATGTGGGACCAGTTCCAGCAGGCTTTTCGAACTGCCCATGTTTCAGCAGGAGCTATGGCCATGAAGAAGCGAGAGTTTCGCAACTTTCGCCAAGGAGGACGGACAGTTGGCCAGTATGTAGAGGATTTTAGTAAGCTAGCACATTATGCCCCAGATGACGTTGCAACTGATGCAGCAAAGCAGGAAAAGTTTCTGAAGGACTGAATGATGAGTTGATCATGCAGTTGATGGTAGCCACCTTCAATAGCTACCAGGAGTTGGTAGATCGTGCTCTCATGATTGAAGGGAAGCAGCAGCAGATTGAGAACCACAAGAGGAAGTATGGACAAGGGAAGCACACTTCAGGAGCTCAGCAGAAGCCATGTTTTACCCCTAGACCGGGAGGACATTTCTAGCATACTCATGGAGGAGGTAGCTCGCACAATCACAATGGCACCAAGAATGGTAATGGGAATGGAGGAAGCAACGGCCAGAACCGCACTAACCCATCGACCCCAGCCAAAAGAGACCTGAGCCAAGTCACTTGCTTTAAGTGCCAGAAGACCGGACAATATGCCAATGAATGTCCTGAATCACAGAATGGAAATGGCAATGGAAGCTCTGGGAAGAAGTCGAACCCTTTCAATAGGGGACAGGTGAACCACGTTAACATGGAGGAGGTTGAAGAGCAGCCGGATGCAGTAATCGGTAAGTTTTTGGTTAAGTCATTTACTGCACTTGTTCTTTTCGTTACTGGTGCATCCCATTCATACATATCAAGGGATTTGTGGATAAGTATAATCTTCCCACCAAAGTACTTAGAACACCTATGTTAGTAAGCTCACAAGGAGCGGAGTATATGGCTAGTCAAGGATGTTTTCAAGTGCCATTAAGTATAGGTAGGCATGTGTTCCCCTCAGATTTGGTAATATTGGAATCACAAGGGTTGGATGTAATTCTGGGTATGGATTGGTTGTCGATGTATGGAGGAAACATCGATTGGCCAGTAAGTCAATCTTGCTTACCACCCCAGAAGGGAGAAGGATCAAGTATGTATCCCGGCATGTGCCGAAGAGGACTCAAGTATATTGTTTAACAGGAGTTGTGCAGGAGGAAGTACCAGTAGTGAAGGATTTCCCTGATGTATTTCCAGAGCAATTGCCAGGCATGCCACCGGATAGAGATATTGAGTTTTTGATTGAGCTTTTTCCAGGCACCAGGCCAATATCAAAGAGACCATATAGGATGCCTGCAAAGGATTTGGTGGAAATTAAGAAGCAAATTAAGGAGTTACTGGATAAAGGATACATTCACCCAAGTTCATCGCCTTGGGGATCGCCAGTACTTCTAGTGGAGAAGAAGGATGGATCATTAAGGATGGTTGTTGATTATCGAGGATTGAATGAAGTAACCATCAAGAACAAGTACCCACTACCAATGATCAATGATCTGTTTGATCAATTGCAAGGAGCTAAGGTATTTTCCAAGATCGATCTGCGATCGGGATACCACCAGTTGAAGATTCGAGAACAGGATATACCCAAGACGACTTTTACCACCAGGTATGGGCTGTACGAGTATACCGTTATGTCATTTGGTCTGACTAACGCACCTGCATACTTTATGAACATGATGAACAAAGTGTTTATGGAGTTCTTGGATAAGTTCGTCGTAGTGTTCATTGATGATATCCCGGTTTACTCGAAAAATGAAGAGGAGCATAAGGAGCATTTGCGTTTGGTTCTTGGAAAGCTTAGAGAACATCAATTATATGCCAAATGTAGCAAATGTGAGTTTTGGTTGAAAGAAGTTGGATTTCTCGGACACGTTATATCCGGAGAAGGTATAGCAGTAGATCCCACTAAAGTTGATACTGTGACCAAGTGGGAAGCGCCAACAACAGTTGGAGAGATCCGGAGTTTCCTCTTGGACTCGCAGGATACTACCGGAGGTCTATTGAGAATTTCTCAAAGATTGCGAAGCCTATGACGGAGTTGTTGAAGAAGGATACAAAGTTCAAATGGACTAAGGAAGGTGAGGCTAGTTTTCAGGAGTCGAAGAAATGTTTGGTTACCTCACCAGTGTTGATTTTGCCAGATCGGACTAAGGATTATGAGGTGTATTGTGACACTTCACGTCGAGGACTTGGAGCAGTGCTTATGCAGGAAGGAAGAGTTGTTTCATATGCCTCACGACAACTTAAGCCTCATGAGTTGAATTATGCTACGCATGATTTGGAGTTAGCAGCCGTAGTGCATGCACTGAAGACTTGGAGACATTTTCTGATTGGAAACCATTGCAAGGTGTACACGGATCATAAGAGTTTGAAGTATATTTTCACACAGAAGGAGTTGAATCTCAGGCAAAGGAGATGGTTGGAGCTCATCAAGGATTATGGTATGAAATTGCATTATCACCCCGGAAAGGCTAACGTAGTAGCTGATGCATTGAGCCGCAAGAGTCATGTCAACACCCTAATTACGGGAGATTTACCAAGGGAGTTAGCCATAAATCTTCAAGAGCTTTGTTTGGAAATAGTTCTGAGAGTCTATGTAGCAGCATTGGAGATTCAGTCTACGTTGAACGATAGAATCAGAGAAGCCCAAAAGACTGATAAGGAGATTGTCGAGATAAAGGAGAAAATGAACAAAGGAAAAGCTAAGGGATTTCGTGAGGATGAGCATGATACCTTATGGTTTGAAGACCGTGTTTATGTGCCAAATGATCAGGAGATCAGGAAGTTAATTATACAAGAGGTCCATGATTCACCGTATTTGATTCACCAGGAAATACCAAGATGTATTTGGTTTTGAAGGATATTTTCTAGTGGACCGGAATGAAGAAGGATATTGCGGAATATGTAGCAGTTTGTGATGTATGTCAGAGAGTAAAGGCAGAGCATCAGAAGCCAGCCGGATTGCTACAGCCATTGCCGATACTCGAATGGAAGTGGGATAAGTTAGGCATGGATTTTATTACAGGATTGCCCAGAACATGTTCAGGCTATGACTCAATATGGGTTGTAGTCGATCGTTTGACAAAGGTAGCTCATTTCGTTCCAGTGAAGACTACCTATACCAGTGCAAAGTTGGCAAAGATATACATGACTAGAATCGTTTGTCTGCATGGAGTTCCAAGGAGCATAGTATTAGATAGAGGAACCCAGTTTACCTCAAAGTTCTGGAATCAGTTGCATGAAACTTTGGGAACCAGACTGGAGTTTAGCACAGCTTTCCACCCGCAGACAGATGGACAGACTGAGAGAGTCAATCAGATTTTGGAGGATATGCTAAGAGCTTGTGCACTAGATTACGGATCTAGTTGGGACGAGAATTTGCCGTATGCAGAGTTCTCTTACAACAATAGCTATCAATCCAGTTTGAAGATGGCCCCTTTCAAAGCCTTGTACGGAAGGAGGTGCAGGACCCCGTTGTCCTGGGATGAAGTTGGAGACCGCCAGTTGTTTGGACCGGATCTGATAAAGGAATCTGAACAGAAAGTGAAATTAATTCGCGGCAGGCTGAAGGTAGCTCAATCCAGGCAGAAGAGTTATGTCGATTCTAAACGCAAGGAGACAGTTTACGAAGTCGGAGACCGAGTTTACCTTCGAGCATCACCACTTCCAGGAGTAAAGCGCTTTGGAGTTACGGGAAAATTAGCGCCACGCTTTGTAGGCCCATACAAAGTTTTGGAGCGTATGGGAGAAGAAGCCTACAAGTTGAAATTGCCCGAAGGATTGTCGGGAGTTCACAACGTGTTCCATGTATCCCAGTTGAAGAAGTGACACGCAGAGATGGCTGACATACCGCTGAGAGATACGATACCACTGGAAGCAATTCAGTTGGACAGTGATTTGACCTATGAGGAGAAACCAGTAAAAATTCTAGAGTATGCCAGTCGAGTCACCCGCAGCAAGGTTATCAAGTTTTGCAAGGTTCAGTGGAGCCACCACACGGAGGATGAAGCCACCTGTGAACGAGAGGAAGATTTGCTGAAGGACCACCCTCACCTATTTTCTAGCCAACCCGAATCTCGTGGGCGAGATTCATCTTAAGGGGGGTAGGTTTGTAACATCCCAAATTTTAAATTTGGAATGTTATACACTAGATCATCATTGCATATCATATTTTATTGCATTTTGGTTGATCCTAGAAATTTCACGCCACTCAAGGACCTTCGGAGAGAGTTGGGGATTTCGTTAATTTCATATTTGAGTTGTCTCAAATTTTGAAAATAGGATCATTTGATTTTATTTATTTTATCTTCAATTATTTCTATTACAAAAATATGAGAGAGGGAATAAAATGACTTTCCCAAAATAAAGATATATTGAGAATTTAATAAAAAAATCAGATAAGATTTTATTTTGGTTTTATTTGCTACTTTATTTGAATTTAGGAAAAATGCGCGTTTTTAAAAATTGCATTTAGGTCCCAAATAAATGTTCATCCTGTGCGGCTTGATTTTAGAAGCCGGGGAAAATTTATTTTGGGATTTTTGGAGTCCGCTTAGTATTTCTTTTGTTTTTTTTCAAGCGTAATTATTTAAAAAAAACGTCCGAACCGACCTTGGGCCGTAACCGACCAGGACTCTCCTGGCCGGGCCTCTTATAAGCCGCGCCCCCACCCCGGCCAAAGCCGCTGACCCACCAAACCCTAACCCTAACCGGCCCAAGCCACTGCCGCCGCCGCTGTCGCTGCCGCGTGACCGCCTCGCCGCTCCGCCGCCGCTGCGCCGCCCCGTTGCCGCCCCGTCGCCGGACCACTGCCGCCGCCGTCGCCAGAGTTGCCGGAGGTATTATTCACCTCCGGTTTTTCTCGGAAAACCGTTCGGTTTTTCCGACTGATTTGTTCGTTTTTTCGGTTTTTTTAAATAGGTCGGTTTTTCCGGTAAATTTAAATAGTGAGCGTTCGTCCGTTCATTCGTTTTAATGAATGTTCGTCGTTTTTCTTTTCTCGGATTAAATCCGCGATTTTTTCTGATCGCGATCTCTGATCCGATTTTCGTTTTAGTCTAACTTTTCGCTCGTTTATCGGAATCAGGCGATTCAAGCGCCTGGAGTCTCGTCTCGAAACCCTCTTTCCGTTTAACCAACTCAAACCATTTTTCCCATAGTAAAAATTGCCTTAGATCCAGAATAGTAAACGAAGCTTGTTTCTTTTGCCGTTTGTCTTTCGTTGCCTCGTTCGATTTGATTCTTTTTGCCAACCGAAGTTCTTAAGTTGAACTTTCTGGTTAGATCTCTTATTTGAGTTTTACCTGTGGATTAGATGAGTACTTATGGTATGCTTCTTTGTTTGCGATAGAGTATCCGGAGTACGCCGCTTGCTACTTCGAATCGCTAGGCTTCCCGGATCATCAGCAAGGCAAGTAACACTTTGATCATGCTTTCCCACTACCCAGTTTTATTGCATTAGATCAATCCTCACACATTGCATGATTAGGATCTAATTAAATTGTGGGTTTGGGAAGTAGTTGAGGTAGTACCTATTACCTATTTATTATCAAACATTTGGGAGTTACTTCTACGTTTGCTTATTATGCCATGCTATGCTAGTAGACGTGGATTGGGTGAGTGTATCCATGACAGATGTGAGATTGTTAATTAACGGTTTATTTAAGGTGGCAACTTAAACACACATTTGGGTGGATTGAGGTACCTGGGTATTCCAGGATTGCCTGTTTTCTTTATGGACCGCCACCCAGGCTCAAAGGGATCATGAGATTATTCATGCTAGAAACTTCTGTGTGCAGCCACAAGCTATTATGGGCTCTAGCATAGTTGATTAAGTTGTGCGAACTCTTACAGTGGTAGACTAGCAGATGTAGGGGAAAGTAGGTGTAACGGTCTACCCGATCGTAAGGTGCTAGCGCTTCTGAAAGACTATGTATCGGTCATCCGTCTTCTCAAACACCATGTAGTGCGAGAAACCAAATGGAGGCGATCGAGTATTGTGCGGAAAAGTGCGCAAACCTCTGCAGAGTGTATAAACTAATCATGATTAGTCGTGTCCCCGGTTATGGACATCTTGAGTATCTAGTACCTGGATTATCATGTGATTCTCAACATGTTACTCTAAAATTAATTTTGCTGGGTTTGTTTAATGATGAATGCTTAATTGGGATTGAGAATGCTGTCAACCATTCTCAATGTTTAACAACTACCAAGATAGTTAAATAAAATTTATTCCTTTGCAGCAGGGAAAAATTGGCTTTACGCAAAACTGTAACCGTAGAGCTTTCCACCAGCCAAATATGCATATAGAATAGCTGTTTCATTCCATTACTCTCTATGTGTTACTTTGCCAGCATATTCCATGTGCTGACCCGTTTCGGGCTGCAACGTTAATGTTGCAGACTTTTCAGACAATGATTAAGGAGTTTTTAGGTCGTGGTTCTATACTCAGTGATGTCGTTGGAGTTGATGGACTCACTTCTCTTCCAAGCCTTCCGCTATTATCGTTATTAGATGGCCTTAAGCCATATATATTGTAATAAGTTCTCTTTTGAGACACTCGATGTAATAAGTGTGTGATTGCTACTCTGTTATAAATCCTTCAAGTACTGTGTGGTGTCAGCATTACTGATCCAGGGATGACACCGGAGTATAGAGATTGGACCGTTTGAGGTCTGGTCGCTACACTTTTCCATTTTGACCACACGAAGATTCGACGGATGAGACCACCTCAAGAAGTACAAGATATCGGACAACTAAGACCACTTCAGAATGAAGAGGATTTTACCGTGTATTATAATAATGGAAACTACAACGGTTGAAGACTCTGAAGACTAGGAGAATTTGAAGGCTCTGTAGAATTTCTAGATTTAGTATGACCTAGAAGGCTACCCTTATGGAACTTGGCAGACTAAGGAAGCTGTCAATACCCGAGATCAAGGTGTATCGGAGAAAGACCGGAAAATGGAGCATTAGAACCCAAAGTTTTTGTCAAGAAAACCCTAAGATAGGAGATATCAACTATGGAAGATAGCTCCTGGCAATGACAAGGGCAGAAACACGGTTATCCATGATGTCATCGCCCGCTTATGCTATTTGTCACCGAGCTGAGTTAAGCATGCATATGCATGGAAGGATTGGATGGTAGAAGGTTGATGGAGCATCTATCAGCAAGAGGTGAAGTTTTAACCTTAGCTAGTGTATCACCAGGATCTGGAGTGTTACATCAAGAAGTTAAGATGGACCTACAAGAAGCAGTATTTTGACAAGGAAGTATTTCATGAGGAACTCAGGACCCTGAAGATGAGAGTAGCCAAGCTGGAAGAGCAAAACCTCGAGAAAACGGAGATTTGTCAGAAACTAGACCATGGTTCATGCCAAGGATGTTGAAACCTAGAAGTTTGAAATGCAACTCCGGAATATTAAAGGATGTCACGAGAGATTTCACGTCAACAGAGATGATCTGGCAAAAGAACTTGAGAAGACAAGCATGATCAGAAGAAGCCATTGGAGGCATGAACAAGGCTTGAAGAGTTTGGAGACGTTGAAGATTTATTGACCTTTAGAAGACCAAACCCATGTTATATGCCTACGCTAGATGCGACGTTTGTGAGCTGTCATTTGTTTGATGTTTTCCGACAGCCCCAATAAAATATGTCTTTTTTTAAAACTGTTGTTTGCATTGTGTGTATCCCTCTCCCTCTCTCTTATCTTACCCCAAATCCATGGACCCAATAGAGGATGAATGAAGATGAGCTTATATTTTCTGGACCGATGAGTCAATTTGGGACAGACCAATGGATTCATAACATGGAGGATCACATGGAGAATAACCCTATAGTTGGAAATGATATGACCCAGCATGCTCTTCAGTGCTTTGAAAGAGGTGTTGCTACTTGGTGGAGGATGTACCAAACCATCAACGGATGGCAAGGAGTAACCACTTGGAAAGAATTTAAGTTGACTCTGCCAAAGTCTCGGTTTGTGTCCCAGGAGTTGAAGCCTTATGGAAAGGATATGAAGAAACCTTGTGCATGCAAGATTTGTGGAGAAATAGGACACACCCATAAAGAACACAAGGATGAATGCCCAAATTGTGAAGGAAGTCACCCAGTTGAAGAATGCCCAACTAGGCAGATTACTTGTTTCTTGTGTGAAGGGACTACCCACTATCCTGCTCAGTGTCACATTTACCCCATGGTACAACGAACCATCCAACAGAAGAAAGAAGTAATGAAAGGAGCCCTCATGGAAATTTTAGAAGAAGATGTGATGAAGGAAGGGATGGAGGACACACCTAAAGAAGACCCGAGAAAACCCTACACTAAGTCTTTCTATTCATGTGGAGAAGAAGGACACATCTCCCAAAATTGTTTGAATGGGGTCTAGTAGAATTCCCGACAGAGGAAGTAGAATATGACCCACAGGAAATAGAAGCCCTGATTGGAATGGAAAAGTCCAGGAAGAGAAACCGATTGGAGCCCAGGAGGGACCTGAGTCATATCACCTGTTACAGGTGCAACGAGTCAGGGCACTACCTCAAAAGTTGCCCAAAAAGGAAACCTCGATACTTGTCAGAAGTAATATGTTTTAGTTGTAATGGACCAGGGCACTTTGCCAGAGAATGCCCCAAGGAGAAGGAAACTTGTGCTAGATAGTTGAGTTTGCAACAAAAGAAATGGAGTAGTAGAAGTGAGAACATTTTCTTTTATATTGTGGTGTTGAGTTGAGACATGTAATGGAGAAGCGAGAGATTGTAATCATTTGAGAATGAATAAAGTAGCATCATTGGTACTGATATGGATTTTATGAGTTGTTACCCTATGAAGAAGAATTTTGACCATTTTTTAGGATATGAGAAATATAGTCTATGGAAGATTTGTGCATTTTAAGGATGGTAGTACCCTGTAAGAACCCTTGACCCCTGGAAAAGATAAGGATACTCCAGTGAGTGGATTTCAGACAAAATAAATACGAGTTTTGTCTCGATATGTGTGATACCCCAAGAGTATGTGGGATGAAGTTGGAGACCGTCAGTTATTTGGACCAAATGTGATCAAGGAGTCAGAAGAGAATGTTAAGTTGATTCGAGATAGACTGAAGGTAGCTTAGTCCAGGCAGAAGAGTTATGCAGACTAAAAAACGCAAGGAGGTAGTCTATGAAATTGAAGACAGAGCATGTCTTCGTGTGACCCCTCTGTGAGGAGTTAAACGATTTGGAGTTAAGGGACAGTTAGCCCTGAGATTTGTAGGACCATACCGAGTTTTGGAGCATGTGGGAGAAGTGGCCAACAAGTTGGAGTCACCTGAAGGAATGTCAGGAGTTCATGATGTGTTTCATGTTTCCCAGTTGAAGAAGTGCCATGCAAAGATGGCCAATATTCCCCTGTAAGGATGCTTGACCCTGGAAAGGATAATGATGTTCCATGAAGTGGAATATGGACTTCATAAGTATAAGTTTTTATCTCGGTATGAGGGATATCCCACGAGAATGAAGAGATAAATTACTATTGGATATAAAGGAGGTATGATGTCGGAAATATGGATCAATGGAAACTCCATGATGAGTCCGAGTAATCATGTCCTAGTTTGGTGCCAATAGAAGGAAGGAAGACAGTACAATTGGATGGATTTAAGAATACTAGGAAGTTGGAAGTTGGAACAATGATCAGTTGCCCAATGATAAGTTCAAGGACTACAAGTGATGAGATGGGCCATAACCCACATGCCCCAGGATCTGCCAAGAAGCAAGCACATTCTTGCTGAAGGAAAAACCCTAGAGGAAGATACGACGTTTATCGGCAGACGATTTTATAGGAGTAACGCAAAACCTGAGAGTTGTGAAGGAACGATAGATGTTTGTTTGGCTTGCAGAATCAATGGATTATTCCGAACGGAGTTCCTGGACAAGAGAAATTCTGCAATGCTTGTGAGGATGACCGAGTGTTAGAATGCGAGATTCGCTAAACCGTATACAGGGTAATGATTTGGGTGCGGGATGGATTGATCACCATACCGACTTACTCTTATTGTTCGCCTTGCTATATGGGATGGTAAATCTGAGTGACTTGCCTATAGTAGAGAGACGACGATATTAAACCTTGTTAAACCTTAGAATGGTATAAGAATTTTTCCCTTGTACACGGCAGCTTTTTGCCAACCGTAGGTTATACGGTGAGGATCAACCCAGACCCATTTCCTGCAGGAGAAACCATGAATTGTTGACCACCATGAGATATCGATAGTTGATTAGTATTGGCGCCAGACCCATCAACTAAGAAGACCCAGTCTCGGAATAACCTTACCAGGATGAAAGTACAGAAGAATTGAGGAAAAGGTTATGCCGCTGCCGGAAGAGCCAGAGAAGGAATTATCCTTATGATCTGAGAAGACCGGCCCTATCAAGAATAAGGATGGAGTATATGAGTATTGATGGGACCGTAACGATGTTTCTAAGGGTGGTAGCACCCCAGACCCCGGTGATGATTGATGGATTTTGAGGAGACCCCCAAACCCTAACGTTTTTCTTGCTAGCCTCTCTGAATCTCGAGGACGAGATTCATTTTAAGGGTGGTAGGTATGTAACATCCCAAAATTCTAAATTTTGGAATGTTATAATAAATAGATAGATTGATTGTTTCTTTGATTGTTGTGTGATTGATTGAGTGAAATTCGAAACTTTTTGAAAGTTAAATGAGAGGGAATAAAAGGACTTTCCCAAACTTTCACCTTTCGCATTTTGATCTCCGTGAATTCAAATTCTTTTCAAATACAAAACCCTGGAAAGAAGATGACATGACTTCTTCCATTTAAATAAATGAAAAGGGTTTTGAAAAGATTTGAATTTCATTTGGAAATATTTTTAATTCAGAAACTTCAAGCAACTCAATGATTTTCATGAGAGAAGATAAAATGACTTCTGCAAATTATGAAGTATGAGTTGGGAGTTTCAAAGAAACTCAAATTTAAAATCCATTTGAAATAATTATTTTTTCAATTTGGGTTATTTGAGTTTTATTCAAATTATTTTTCTCCAAAAACAAAATACATGGAAAATAGGGTAACATGATTCCCTACAATAGAAAATTGGAGAAAAATTTATTTGAAATCATTGTGGTATTTTTAAAATGATTTTTATTGGATTTTATTAGAGCAGGAGCACTGTTTGAATTATTTGATTTTGTGTGAATTTTATTTGGCATTATAAAAATGTCCATGTTGTAGAAAATCTTTTTCTACAAATTTTGGTATATTATATGCCTATTTAATATTTTTATTTCTATTTATTTTTATCTGTTTTGTTTATCTGGAAAAAAATCTATATCTATATATATATATAACTTCTTCGCCAACTGGGCCGGCCCAGCACCCAACCGGGCCAGGCCAAGCCCAGCCCAGCCATGCCGTCCTCGACCCCGCGCAGGAGACCGATGCCTGCACGACGCCGCCGCCGCCTCGGCGTCCGAGCCGTCCCCTCCGCGGACTCCTCCTCGCCTCCTCTCCCTTGCCCCTCTCCCACGCCTTCCGAGGTAGCACCTCCATAAATACCAAAGCGCCGCCCCGGCTCTCTCTCTCCTCCTCGACGCGTCGCGCCGCCGCCGCATCCCGCCGGATCCGCCGCCGCCGCAGTAGCGCATCGCCACCGCGCCGCCGCCCGCTGCTGCTGCCCACGCTGCACTCCGCCCGCCGCCCCTTGCTGCATCGCCCCGCGTCGCCGCTTGCTCTCCTGCGCCGCTGCCGCCGCCGCGCCGGAGTGCGCTGCCCTCGCCGGAGCCGCGCCGTCTTGACGGAGTTAACCGCCGTCGCTCGCCGCCGTCGAGACAAACCGGTACAAACCGCCCGGTCTGGTTTATTGTTTTAGTTCGGTTTTCTTTTCGGTTAGTTAGGTTTAGATCGGTTTTTATTTTTAGTTAGAATTAATTAATGGACGTTCATTAGTTAGGGTTCGGTAGTGAACGAGTTCGTTCATTAGCGTTCTGTAGCGGGCGTTCGCTCGGTAGAGTTTTTTCATTTTATTTTAATCAGGGACCTATCCATAATTAGTTTCTTTACCGTTTAGCCCCTGATTTTCAAACCTTCGTAATTTTTCACTCGTTTGTCCAAATCCAACGAAACCAACGCCCACTTCTTCGTTATGACCTCCTCTATCCAGATAAACAACTTAAACATGTTTTTGAAAGTTTTAAAATTTGAATTAGATCAGATTTGAATTCAAACTTCGTGAGGGAGTCCTGGATTAGGGGGTGTTCGGATAGCCGAACTATACCTTCAGCCGGACTCCTGGACTATGAAGATACAAGATTGAAGACTCCGTCCTGTGTCCGGAAGGGACTTTCCTTGGCGTGGAAGGCAAGCTTGGTGATACGGATGATCAGATCTCCTACCATTGTAACCGACTTTTTGTAACCCTAACCCTCTCCGGTGTCTATATAAACCGGAGGGTTTTAGTCCGTAGGACAAGAACCACATCAACAATCATACCATAGGCTAGCTTCTAGGGTTTAGCCTCTCTGATCTCATGGTAGATCAACTCTTGTAATACCCATATCATCAATATTAATCAAGTAGGACGTAGGGTTTTACCTCCATCGAGAGGGCCCAAACCTGGGTAAAACTTCGTGTCCCCTGCCTCCTGTTACCATCCGGCCTAGACGCATAGTTCAGGACCCCCTACCCGAGATCCACCGGTTTTGACACCGACATTGGTGCTTTCATTGAGAGTTCCTCTGTGTCGTCTCCATCAGGAAGGATGCCTCGCCCCGTCTTTAAAGACGGCACCGTTGCTAAGGGAGCTTTGGTTGTCGGCCAAACCCTCCGGCTAGGTGGTTTTCTTATGACCACCTGTTCGGCTTCTACGTCGACGATGACCTCTCGAACCATCGAAAACAATCTTCATGTCAACTTGGAACTTGCCGAGCAGTTAGATCCAATAGAGCTTTCCTCCATAAACGAGCTCTTGGATCGCTTCGCCGCCCTGGGAGTCGCTACAGATTACGACCAGATTGGGCCTAAAACCGATCTGAGAGAGATTAACTCTCCCCAAGCCACCCGTCATGTTGCCGTGGTAGAGGGACAGTGCGGCGACCCTTCATCTATCTTAAGGACTCGCTATGTCCAGATTCCCGATCCCTCCAAGCGGGATATCCGCGGAGGTGAGGATATCACTCAAGACCTGAACCTAGAATCAGGCGACGGACTGGATTCATTGGACGACATCCAAGAATTCAAATTTTCGAGTTCGGAAATTCCTCGGCCTCTGAGCCTCAGAAGGGGTAAGGCTTCGGATTTAATTCCACCCACCCACCCAAACATTAGTGATCTATCCCAAATCAGGCAAGAGCCCAAAGAAACAGTACACCATTACTGGGCCAGATTCGTCCTGGTTATGAACAGGATAAAGGGCTGCCACGAGGAAGACGCAATTTCATTCTTCTGCAATGATTGCACGGACAAGGGAATACTCAACGCCATAAGTCGCCGTGATATTACACGCTTCGCTGACTTAGCGTCCATAGTACGAAAGTACTGTGCGATGGAAAGCGCCTGGAAAACCGAAACAAAATTTTGGGACAATCCGGCCCTTAAGGCAAGCCCAGTCCAAAATAAAAGGGTGCATCATCGCCAGACACCCGGGTCAAACACCAAAAGGCAAAAACCCTCTACAGGGCATGGAACCGTACTGGAAGGATGGCTTAATGGACCCTGTAAAATTCATAGTACAGAGGACGCCACACCAACTCACAGCCTTAGAGCATGTTGGATACTCCGGCAGGTGGCCAAAATTGGTGAAAACCTCCTAATTCCGGAGGCCACAAAAAGCCACCCCAGAGACACCAATACGGTATTAACAGTCTTCGAGACCTTCGCATCAAATAATATGCGAAAAAGGACACTCTGCAGCCTTGCCGAAGTCTACCAAGTAGCAACAATAAACCCATGGAGTGACATGGCCATTACCTTTAACGCCAGTGATGAACCTAAATTCCGAACAGCCCGAGCACCAGCTGCATTGGTCCTCAGTCCAATAGTGGACGGCTTTCGTCTTACCAAGGTACTCATGGACGGCGGCAGCGGCTTGAACCTCATCTATGAGGAAACTCTTCAAAAAATGGATATAGACTAGAACCGCATCATGCGAAGCAGCACAACCTTTAGAGGAATAATCCCCAGTCGGGAAGCGCGCTGTACAGGAAAAATCACACTAGATGTGGTGTTCGGCACACCGGACAATTACAGGTCCGAAGAGGCCACATTCCATGTGGCCTCGTTCAGCAGCGGTTATCACGCTTTGCTAGGGCGGGAAGCATTCACAATCTTCCAAGCAATACCCCATTACGGGTACATGAAGCTCAAGATGCCCGGGCCTAACGGGATCATCACTCTCGCTAGTGATCCGGACATAGCACTCCGCGCCGAAAACAAGACAGCCGCACTAGCCCTCGAGGCACTATCCGAAGCCCTAGCGGCTGAGGAGCTGACGGCGCTGCGCTCTACGGTGAATAGGGACGATGTGGTACTCGACAAAAGATCCAAATCCACCTCCTTTAAACCAGCGGACGAAATAGTCAAATTCCAAGTCCATCCAATGGACCCCAATAAAACAGCTTCCATCGGGGAACAGTTAAACCCTGATGTCGACGCCGCATTGCGAGAGTTCCTACGAGAGAACTGGGACATTTTCGCCTGGCACCCTTCAGACATGCCAGGAATCCCACGCAGGCTGGTCGAGCACAGCTTAAATATCCAAACAGGATTCAAACCTGCCAAACAGGCTCTCCGGCATTTTTCCGAACCTAAGAGACAGGCTATGGGAGAGGAGCTAGCAAAGCTATTAGACGCCGGATTCATCAGAGATATAAAACATCCGGACTGGCTAGCAAACCTGGTGATGGTACCAAAGAAGGACAAATCCTGGCGCCTATGTGTTGATTTTAAAGACCTTAACAAGGCTTGCCCAAAGGATCCCTTCCCCCCCCCCCGCATTGATCAAATTATCGATGCTACCACAGGACACGATTCATTGTGTTTCCTCGATGCATATTCTGGCTACCATCAAATCAAGATGGCAGAACCAGACCAAGCCGCAACGGCAATTATCACACCATACGGGCCATTCTGCTTCAACACAATGCCCTTCGGGCTCAAAAGCGCCGGCGCAACATATCAGCGCATGATTCAGACATGTTTGGCAAGCCATATCGGTAAAACAGTGGAGGCATACGTAGATGATGTGGTCGTCAAAACAAGACATGTGGAATCTCTAGTAGACGACTTGAGGCTCACATTTGATAATCTCCGAACATACGACATCAAGCTCAACCCGGAAAAATGCGTTTTCGGCGTCCCAGCCGGAAAGCTATTGGGCTTCTTTGTATCCAGTAGAGGAATTGAAGCAAATCCAGCCAAGATCCGAGCTCTGTCGCAACTGGATATCCCAAAGGACCTCAAACAAATACAAAAGTTAACCGGATGTGTGGCGGCTCTAAGCCGCTTTATCTCCCGGTTGGGAGAAAAGGCCCTTCCCCTTTACCGCCTCCTTCGGCGCACTGAACACTTCAAGTGGACGGACGCAGCCACGACCGGACTCGACGAAATAAAAGCCATACTGGCAACAAACCCAGTCCTGGCCGCGCCAAACACCGGCGAACCAATGCTATTGTACATCGCAGCAACAAATCAGGTTGTAAGCGCAGTGCTCGTCGTTGAATGAGAAGCGGACGGACACAAATCCCCCCTTCAAAGGCTGGTCTATTATGTGTCCACTGTCCTCACTCCCTGCAAATCACGGTACCCGCATTATCAAAAGATTGCGTACGCAGTATTCATGGCATCCCGGAAGCTACGACACTACTTTCAAGAGTGTTCAATAACAGTAGCCTCGGAAGTACCACTTAACGACATTATAAACAATCGTGACGCAACGGGCCGGATTGCGAAATGGGCCATCGAGCTCCTCCCGTTCGACATAACTTATAAGCCACGAATAGCCATCATGTCACAAGTTTTGGCCGACTTCGTCGCAGAATGGACGGAGGCCGAACTCCCTAGAGAGTACAGCACATATCCAAATTGGATCACACATTTCGACGGCTCCAAAATGTTGGCTGGACTGGGGGCTGGCGTCGTCTTGATGTCCCCCACAGGAGACACAGTTCAATACGTACTACAGATTACATACACGGACTCCAACAATGCAGCCGAATATGAGGCCCTTCTACATGGTCTCCGGATGGCAGTATCCATGGGCATCCAACGCCTAGAGGTGCGCGGGGACTCGAACCTCGCAATCTCCCAGATAAATGGAGACTTCGATGCCAAGGATCCGAAAATGGCAGCTTACCGCAACGCCGTCCTAAAAATGTCAGCTCGGTTCGAGGGGCTTGAATTTCACCATATAGCCCGGGAAAATAATCAGGCACCAGATGTCCTGGCACGCATCGGCGCAAAACGCGATGTAGTCCCCCCCAACATCTTCTTGGAAAGGCTTTTCAAGCCATCCGTGGCATGGGAAGGGGAGCCGAACAATAACATCCCGGACCCAACCGCACTGCCCGACACCGAACATTCTGACACAATCGGAGGCTCTGCCATTGAAATAACACCTTCAGGCCACGTAATAATGGCCATCATCGCCCCATGGACAGAACCATTCCTCGCCTACCTTACTAGGCAGGAACTCCCCGAGGACCAAAATGAGGCACGCTGCATAGTGCGGCGAACCAAAGCCTACAGAGTCCACGAGGGAGAGCTTTATAAGAAAAGCACTACCGGAGTCCTTCAAAGGTGCATCTCCGAAGAGGAGGGGCGGAATCTCCTGGCCGAAATCCATGCCGGACTCGGCGGTCATCACGCTGCAGCCCGGTCCCTGGTAAGCAAGGCCTTCCGTACAGGCTTTTATTGGCCAACGGCCCGGGCAGACGTTCAGGACTTAGTCCAACGATGCACCGGTTGCCAGCTCTTTGCAAACCAAAGCCATATGCCACCCACCACCCTCCAAACTATCCCCATCACTTGGCCCTTTGCGTTCTGGGGGCTTGACATGGTTGGACCCCTTAAAGGCGGAACCCACAAGCACAAATACTTACTGGTCATGGTGGATAAGTTCACCAAATGGATAGAAGCCAAGCCTGTTAAGACGGCCGAATCCGGACCTGTGATAGACTTCATATCCAGGGTTGTACACCGTTACGGCGTCCCCCACAGCACCATCACTGATAATG
This sequence comes from Triticum dicoccoides, assembly GCF_002162155.2. Taxonomy (NCBI): domain Eukaryota; kingdom Viridiplantae; phylum Streptophyta; class Magnoliopsida; order Poales; family Poaceae; genus Triticum; species Triticum dicoccoides. The sequence continues at coordinate 170,706,518 of NC_041384.1, forward strand.
GCACGAACTTTACGGCCGACAAGGTAAAACTCTAGTGCAAAAACATGGGCATAAAGCTCGATTATGCTTCCGTCTATCACCCACAAACTAATGGCCTGGTCGAACATGCAAATGGTCTTATCATGAGCGGCATCAAACCCAGATTAGTATGGTCCCTCACGAAATCTAACACACACTGGGTAGAGGAGCTCGACTCCGTACTCTGGGGGCTGCGGACCACACCGAATCGCATCACCGGATATACACCATTCTTCATGGTGTACGGCGCTGAGGCAGTTTTGCCTTGCGACATAATTCATGACTCACCTCGAGTGCGCATGTACGAAGAAAGAGAAGCCGAGCTCGATCGGTAGGACAGTTTGGACGCATTAGAGGAGGAGTGTGATGTGGCAAAAGCCCGTTCCGCATTTTATCAACAGCAGGCTCGAAGATACCAAAGCAGAGAAGTACGGGCCAAAAATTACAACATTGGCGAATTAGTTCTTCGCCTGCGGGGCAAGAAAAAGGACAAACTCAAGCCCAAGTGGGAAGGTCCCTTCATAATTGACCATGTCCTGACTGGTGGAGCGTACCGCCTGCGAAACGCATCGGATAACTGACTCGAGCCGAACCCATGGAACGCAGCTCGTCTCCGAAGATTCTTTGCCTAGCGCCGGATCCTGTGTTCGTCTCCTTACTCTGTCCATTTTTTATATACTATCCGTCTTACATTTCTCTCCTTCTCCCTTTTTCTCTCTCTTATAACCTTTAAAGGCTCACAAATTGACGCGCTATCCGCGCTCAGTAAACATGGGGGCTTCTTTAAACAGAAGCTTATTTATACGGGCTTCATGCCTAACACATGTGTCAAACTTCCGCATGTACCTTTTATTCACCATTATATGCATCAATATGACTTAAGTTTTGGCCAAGCTGGGTTGCCTGGCTCCTGTGCTTACCCCTACGTTCCTGATTATTCGGCTAGGTGGTAAAGGGAGCACCTCTGCGATTGTTACTGCCGGATCAGCCGAACGTGTACCTCAGACTGGGTGAAGCCGAAAGCTAGCGTTCTTAAGAGAATATTCGGTCGGTGAACTAAAGATGATATTTTTCCTTATCTATGTGCCCCCAGGCGTTTTTCCTGCGTTTCTTTTCGCAGCATGGACATGCACTTTAGGGCATGCCCCCCAGGGAAAGGAACCCCTAACGGAACTATTCTCCCTGCAAGATGTTTCTTACTAACCATGTAATATAACATAACTAGTCGGGCACTTGTCTGTTCACGCACTAATGACCCCTACGCCTGGTCTCCACGCATTCCCCGGTTCCTATATAACCGCATGGGAATTCGGACACACTTCGGACCGTCAGGCCCCGAGGTTGAAGCGAAAAGGTCGGCCATGACAAATGATCTACAATCCGGCTAGAAGGCATTATAAATGTCAATTCAATTACATAGTCATTTTGACTGATTGTATTCCTCTTCAATACCATCTAACAGGCTGTCTAATTTACAGTCCTGCTGGGAGTACTTTGCGGCCAACTCTACTTGGTCGTACACTAAGCTTACAGGGATCTCCTTCCCATCGGGCCCTATAGGACCGACCTCGGCCATGTGGTTGGGGTCAGCCTTTGAGTACCGCGTCTTCACCATGGCCCAGGCCTCCCTAGTGCCTTGACGGCAGGCTGATATCTTCCACAATTGGAAGCGCCGCCGTGCTCCCTTTAGCTTCTCCGCAAGCTCTCCAATACCTTCGGGCATGGAGACGGATGGCCACAGGGCCTGGGTGACGCCTCGCATGGCCTGCCGAACTCGATCGAGCAGTCGCGAGAGCTCGGGAAGAAGGTCACCCATAGAACCGGGCATCTCCTCCACCGGACGACCTGTTAACACACCGACAGACATTGCTCTGTCAGTCAACTTCCCCGCCGAACTTTCTTTCAAAAGGTTCGTTCAAGCACTTACTAAATATGCCGCGCCGAAGCCGCTGATTCTCCTTCACGGAGTCTGATAGCTGGGCACGAACATCTTTCAGCTCGACGCCCAGCTGGGTGTTGGCATCTTGGAGAACGTTCTTCTCCCCCATCACCTTTAATAGCACCCCTCTCACCAGCCTTTAGCTGGCGTAGGAGGTGTTGCTTTTCCGGATTCAATCCGGCGCCATCTGCAATTTTATCTGTCAGATTCGCACCAAAGCCGTGCTTCACAAAGTACTTATCTTTCGAAATGTATATTACCAGAGGGGGCCTCCTTAGGCTCCCCTGCCGCGACTAGTGCGGCCTCCAGTTGGGCTTTGCACTCTTCCAGCTCCTGGGACAGTAGGGAATTCTTTTCTGTAAGAACCTGCATTTCAAATGATCCTTAAACCAGTTATTCTAACTGTTTTCAGTCTCGGGGGCTACTGCTACATATATATTTACCAAAAATTTCTTACCCGTATGTCTTTTACATATTGCTCCGTGGCTCTAGCTAGACCATTTTGAGCAGCACGGAGGTGCGCATCTCCCGAATTGAAGGCATCTAATGCCTCTTGGGAGAAGCAAGCGTCGCGAAGAATCCGGCGACGCATGTGGTTCATGGCAATTTCCACCTCAGAGTTGGTGGCAGATAACCCGTTCGCATCCTTCGTCAGAGGAATGTGTGGCACACGCCTTGCGTTCTCTTCCGCCCCGGACCAAGCTTTGGAGCCTGGCTGGTGGAGGCGCGATTAGCAGCCTCTCCGGGTATAGTCTGGCGAGGTCTCTTTGTCCTGAAAAGGGCATGAGTGTCAAATGTGCCTCGAAGGTATAACAACTGGGATAAAGGGGGGCGCCATACCTTCGCGCTGATGCCTCGGTCCGAACTGCACCTCTTTTCTGCCCATGGGGCCCCACGGCCCCTGGTTGGTTTGTCGCCGCAGGTTCGGCCTTCCGCCTCAAAAACCTCCCCTGCAAAGTTCAGTTGCAATCAGGAAATTGAACACGCGTGGACGGGCCCCTGTCCAGGGTACAGGGACTTCGGACTCAGGTACCTGGGGTGTTCGGATTAGCCCTGGGTAATCGGCCGTAATGGCCACCAAGGCATTGTCCTCGCTCAATTGATGGAAAACTCCATCAATCAGCTCCACAGATATGTCCGGATCCTCTTGAGAGGCCGGGTCGAGAGACCGTCTTGGGTCCTCGAGTTGTGGAGGCGGGCTACTTATGTCCTTAACAGCCCGGTGCAGTTCCTACGTTGAAGTCATCAGACTAAGTATTTAACAATGGGAACACTAAATGGATGAGCAAGTAAATGCGACCACTTACCCAGCTTGGGGGATTGTGCATAGAGAATCCACCCTGAGGGTTGACGCGGAGAAATTCCTCCTCTTCTCCCTTGTACAAAGTGGACAAGATCTTTAATAGAGCGGCAACTGAATCTGGCCCTTTACGGCCGTAGCGGGTGGCGTTGTCCTCCCCATTAAAAGCCCACATGGGGTGGCTTCTGTACTGAAGTGGCTGCACCCCCCGCATGATGCATTCGGCCATAACCCCGATCATGGTTAGTCCGGAATGGGCCAACAATCTTATTCGGCCCATGAGATAAACGATGTCCCTGTCACTTTCCCTTTGAGGGCTCCGTGGATGCTAGCTTAGGCGCTTCTTTAAAGGAGCACTATCGAACTCTGGGAGGCCGATCCGGACAGGATCCGGCAGCGGGACATCTTCTATATAGAACTATTCTGAGGGCCAATCTTCGGACGCCTTCTTTGGGGTTCCGGGCAGATATCCGGTCCCGGCGATGCGCCATATTTCGGCTCCGCCCACTTGATACATTGACCCTTTCTTGGAACGGGGCCCGAGGCAAAATAGCTCCTTCCACAGTCCGAAATGATCTTCAATACCCAAGAATAGCTCGCAGAGGGCTACAAAGCCCGTGATATGCAATACTGAAGCAGGTGTGAGATGATGTAGCTGGAGGCCGTAGAACTCCAGCAGCCCCCGGAGAAACGGGTGGATGGGAAATACGAGCCCCCTTATTAAGTAAGGGACAAGACACACCCGCTCTCCTTTGGATGGATTAGGGGCATTCTCTGCTTGCTCTCCGCCGTTGTAGACGGCAAGACCGGCTCGGACCGGGACCATATAGGCCGGGGGGAGAAATCCCTTGGTCTGGAGCGTCACTAGCTCGCTATGCGGAGTAGAACATCTCTCCCAATATACAGGCTTAGGGCTGGAAGGGCGAGCGGAGGAGTTGCGGCGGCTGGCCATGGTGGAATGGACCTTTGTCGGATGCGCTCTAATGAACACTCGTGGAGGGGAGAAGGTGTGGATTGGATCTAAATCCTCGTCCCCTTAAATAGGGCAGCTCATTTACGCGGCTAGGGGTGTGAACGTAAAAACACTCAGACTTTTCATATTCGTTTGACACGTGGAAAACAACCATTATTGGGCATAGAAGCCAAGGAGCGCAACATCTACAAGAAACCAGACTTTATTCAAACAGGTACGCGGAATTTGGAGGAGAACCCGCCTTGCAATGCTGAAGACAATCTGCGCGCCGGACTCATCGCCATTGAAGCCTGGTTCGGGGGCTACTGAGGGAGTCCTGGATTAGGGGGTGTTCGGATAACCGAACTATACCTTCAGCCGGACTCCTGGACTATGAAGATACAAGATTGAAGACTCCGTCCCATGTCCGGGAGGGACTTTCCTTGGCGTGGAAGGGAAGCTTGGCGATACGGATGATCAGATCTCCTACCATTTTAACCTACTTTATGTAACCCTAACCCTCTCTGGTGTCTATATAAACCGGAGGGTTTTAGTCCGTAGGACAAGAACCACATCAACAATCATACCATAGGCTAGCTTCTAGGGTTTAGCCTCTCTGATCTCGTGGTAGATCAACTCTTGTAATACCCATATCATCAATATTAATCAAGCAGGATGTAGGGTTTTACCTCCATCGAGAGGGCCCGAACCTGGGTAAAACTTCGTGTCCCCTGCCTCCTGTTACTATCCGGCCTAGACGCACAGTTCGGGACCCCCTACCCGAGATCCGCCGGTTTTGACACTAACACTTTGTTTGATCATAACTTGAGTTTCGTAGCTCCGTTTGAGTTGATTCTTTTTGCCAATCGAAGCTCTTGACCTAAACTTTTTGATAAGGCCAAATTCACCTAAATTTGGTACTGTTAGAAATTGTTTTATGTTGCAAGAGTTATTTGCTTGCTTTGATGTTTTCCGAATCGTCTTCTTCATTCTTTCTGATCGGTTGAGTGATTGCTTATGTATGGTTACTGTTGCTTGCTTATGATAGATTGACGGGAGTGTGACAAGTAGAGCTATCAAGAGTTTTGAGTGTGAATCATCTTCATCAACATTGCAGGCAAGTTCACACTTTGTTCATATTCCTTTCATACCCAGTTTTTATGCATTAGTTTCACCCTCAAACATTGCATGAGTAGGATTGATAACATGTGGGTATTGGGAAGTAGTTGATGAGGTTGGAACCTATTGCCCTGCATTCAAACCTTGGGAGTTACTATTACGTTATGCTTATACTGCTATGTTATGCTCGTAGACGTGGATTGGGTTTGAGAGGATTTCATGACAGATGTGAGATTGTTAATTAATGGTTTACTTAAGGTGGGAACTTTAACACACATCTGGGTGGATTGAGGCACCTGGGTATTCCAGCGATTGCCTGTCTAGGCACCTGGGTATTCCAGGATTGCCTGTTTTTTATGGACCGCCACCCAGGCTCAAAGGGATCATGAGATTATTCATACTAGAAACTTCCGTGTGCAGCCACAAGCTACTATGGGCTCTAGCATAGTTCACTAAGTTGTGCGAACTCTTATAGTGGTAGACTAGCAGATGTAGGGGAAAGTAGGTGTAACGGTCTACCTGATCATAAGGTGCTAGCGCTTCTAAAAGACTATGTCTCGGTCATCCGTCTTCTCAAACACCATGCAGTGCGAGAAACCAAACGGAGGCGATCGAGTCTTGTGGGGAAAAGTGCGCAAACCTCTGCAGAGTGTATAAACTAATCATGATTAGCCATGTCACCGGTTATGGACATCTTGAGTATCTAGTACTTGGATTATCATGTGAATCTCATCATGTTACTTTAAATTAATTTTGTTGGGTTTAATGATGTTACTTAATTGGGATTGAGCATGCTGTCAACCATTCTCAATGTTCAACAACCATCATGATGGTTAAATAAAATTTATTCCTTTGCAGTAGGGAAAAATAGGCTTTACGCAAAACCCTATAACCATAGAGCTTTTCCACCAGCCAAATATGCATGTAGTGATAGCCTTTATTCATCATTCTCTATGGTGTGAATTTGCCAGTACATTCAATGTACTGACCCTTTGTGGCTGCAACGTCTCATGTTGCAGGATATCTTACGACGAGTAAGTGATACGTTAGGGTTATGATTTCTACACTCAACTTTGCCGTTGGTGTTGATGGGAATCCACAACCTTGTTACTTCCGCTATTTTGGATTGAGGTAATAGTATTTTACGTTACTTATACATGTGATTTACCTCTATTATAAATCCTCGAGTATTGTGTGTGTGAACATACCGATCCAGGGATGACACTTAAGCACAGAGACTTGATCCATTCGGGTCGGGTCGCTACAGGGAAGCTTCGAGGAAGCCACGAGGCTGGGAGGCGCGCCCTACCCCCTGGGCGCGCCCCCACCCACGTGGGCCCCTCGTGGCTCCCCTGACCGACTTCTTTCGCCTATATATGTCCATATACCCTAAAAACAATGAAGAGAACAATAGATCGGGAGTTTCGCCGCCAGAAGCCTTTATAGCCACCGAAAACCAATCTAGACCCGTTCCGGCACCCTGCGAGAGGGGGGAGGGAATCCCTCTCCGGTGGCCATCTTCATCATCCTGGCGCTCTCCGTGACGAGGAGGGAGTAGTCCACCCTCGGGGCTGAGGGTATGTACCAGTAGCTATGTGTTTGATCTCTCTCTCTCTCTCTCTCTCGTGTTCTTGAGGTGGCATGATCTTGATGTATCGCGAGCTTTGCTATTATAGTTGGATCTTATGATGTTTCTCCCCCTCTACTCTCTTGTAATGGATTGAGTTTTCCCTTTGAAATTATCTTATTGGATTGAGTCTTTAAGGATTTGAAAACACTTGATGTATGTCTGGCATGTGCTTATCTGTAGTGACAATGGGATATCACGTGATCCACTTGATGTATGTTTTGGTGATCAACTTGCGAGTTCCGTGACCTTGTGAACTTATGCATAGGGGTTGGCGCACGTTTTCGTCTTGACTCGCCGGTAGAAACTTTGGGGCACTCTTTGAAGTACTTTGTGTTGGTTGAATAGATGAATCTGAGATTTTGTGATGCATATCGTATAATCGTACCCACGGATACTTGAGGTGACATTGGATTATCTAGGTGACATTAGAGTTTTGGTTGATTTGTGTCTTAAGGTGTTATTTTAGTACGAACTCTATGATAGATTGAACGGAAAGAATAGCTTCGTTTTACTTTACTACGGACTCTTGAATAGATCGATCAGAAAGGAAAACTTTGAGGTGGTTTCGTACCCTACCATAATCTCTTCGTTTGTTCTCCGCTATTAGTGACTTTGGAGTGACTCTTTGTTGCATGTTGAGGGATAGTTATATGATCCAATTATGTTATTATTGTTGAGAGAACTTGAACTAGGAAAGTATGAACCCTAGGCCTTGTTTCAACGCATTGCAATATCGTTTACACTCATTTTTTATCACTTGCTACCTTGCTGTTTTTATATTTTCAGATTACAAAAACCTATATCTATCATCCATATTGCACTTGTATCACCATCTCTTCGCCGAACTAGTGCACCTATACAATTTACCATTGTATTGGGTGTGTTGGGGACACAAGAGACTCTTTGTTATTTGGTTGCAGGTTTGTTTGAGAGAGACCATCTTCATCCTACGCCTCCCATGGATTGATAAACCTTAGGTCATCCACTTGAGAGAAATTTGCTACTGTCTCACAAACCTCTGCACTTGGAGGCCCAACAACATCTACAAGAAGAAGGTTGTGTAGTAGACATCAAGCTCTTTTCTGGTGCCGTTGCCAGGGAGGTGAGTGCTTGAAGGTATATCTTTAGATCTTGCAATCTAATCTTTTAGTTTCTTGTTTTATCACTAGTTTAGTCTATAAAAGAAAACTACAAAAAATGGAATCAAGGTTGACTCATATGCTTCATCTTTTTAATGTATTTTGTTAAAATAAGGATTCCGATAATTGTGCAAAAGTGTTAGAAGAAGAATGTATTAAAAAATTGGCACTAAATCTTTGGAAGATGAGCATGATTGCAATGTTGTTAGTATGAATTCTTTGAATACCCATGATGCTAATGATATGCAAAGCCAAAAGCTTGGGGAAGCTATGTTTGATGAAGATGATATCTTTTGGCTCCCAAGTTTTGATGAGCAAATTTATTATGATGATAGCATGCCTCCTATTTATGATGATTATATTGATGAAAGTGGGTTTGGAAGAGTGTCAACTTTAGGAAGTAATGATCCCACTATTTTGGAGGGTGTTGAATCTTATTGTGATAATTATGAAAGTGGATTTGGAGAGGTCATGACTTTACTTGGTGATGAATCCACTATTTCGGAAGAGTTTCCAATTGATTATCAGAACAAAGTTGCTATCTATGATGATTATTGTGATGACATGTATGCTATGAAGAATAATGATAACCATGAAACTTGTCATCTTGATTTTAATTTTCAATTGGATTATGCCTCACATGATAGTTATTTTGTTGAGTGTGCTCCCACTATTATCCATGACAATAAATTTGCTTATGAGGAGAATAGTAAATTTTCTATGCTTGTAGATCATGAAATCAATGCTTTATGTGATGGTTATATTGTTGAATTCATTCATGATGCTACCAAAAATTATCATGAGGGAGGAATATATGCTTGTAGGTGTTGCAATAATATCAAGTTTCCTCTCTATGTGCTTAAAGTGTTGAAGTTATGCTTGTTTTACCTTCCTATGCAAGTTGATTCTTGTTCCCATAAGTTGTTTGCTCACAACATCCCTATGCATAGGAAGTGGGTTAGACTTAAATGTGCTAGTCATATTCTTCATGGTGCTCCCGTTATGTTTCAATTCTTATCTTTTATGCAAGCATCAATGAAATCTTCATGCCTAGCTAGGGGCGTTAAACGATAGCGCTTGTTGGGAGGCAACCCAACTTCTTTTTTGTTCTTTGATTTTTGCTCCTGTTTAATAATAAACAATTAATCTAGCCTCTATTTAGATGTGGTTTTATGCTTTTAATTAGTGTTTTTGCCACGTAGAACCTTTGGGAAGACTTGGGGAAAATCTTTGCGATCTTGCTGTAAAAAATAGAAACTTTAGCGCTTACGAGATTAGCTTCCATTTTTTACTAGAGAGTGATATTTAGTTAATTCTTTTCGCAGATGATTAATAGATAAATTCCTCACGTCCAGAAATTTATTTTAGAATTTTTGGGGTTCCAGAAGTATACGTTTGAGCCAGATTACTACAGGCTGTTCTGTTTTTGACAGATTCTGTTTTCTATGTGTTGTTTGCTTATTTTGATGAATCTATGAGTAGTATCGGAGGGTATGAACCATAGATAAGTTCAAATGCAGTATATATTACATCAATATGAATTTATAATGAGTTCACAACAGTACCTAAGTGGTGATTTATTTTCTTATACTAACGGAGCTTACGAGTTTTCTGTTAAGTTTTGTGTTGTGAAGTTTTCAAGTTTTGGGTAAAGATTCGATGGAATATGGAATAAGAAGTGGCAAGAGCCTAAGCTTGGGGATTCCCAAGACACCCCAAGGTAATATTCAAGTACAACCAAGAGCCTAATCTTGGGGATGCCACGGAAGGCATCCCCTCTTTCGTCTTTGTTCATCGGTAACTTTACTTGGAGCTATATTTTTATTCACCACATAATATGTGTTTTGCTTTGTAACATCCCAAATTTTCAATTTGGAATGTTATACAATAGATCATCATTGCATATCATATTTATTTGCATTTTGGTCGATCCTAGAAATTCTACGCAACTCAAGGACCCTCGGAGAGAGTTGGGGATTTCGTTATTTTCATATTTGAGTTTTCTCAAATTTTGAAAATAGGATCATTTGATTTGATTTATTTTTTCTTCAATTATTTCTATTATAAAAATATGATAGAGGGAATAAAATGACTTTCCCAAAATGAAGAAATATTGAGGATTTAATAAAAAATCAAATAAGATTTTATTTTGGTTTTATTTGCTATTTTATTTGAATTTAGGAAAAATGCGCGTTTTTCAAAATTGCATTTAGGCCCCAAATAAATGTTCATCCTGTGCGGCTTGATTTTAGAAGCCGGGGAAAATTTATTTCGGGATTTTTGGTGTCCGTATAGTATTCCTTTTGTTTTTTTCTGAGCGTAATTATTTAAAAAAAAGAGTCCGAACCGACTTTGGGCCGTGTCCAGCCAGGACTCCTCCTGGTCGGGGCTTTATATAGCGCCGCCCCGGGCAGCCCCTAGCCCATAACCGCGCCCCGCCCCAAACCCCTAGCCGCGCCTAGCCGCCACCGCCGCCTGCTGCCGCCGCCGCCGCCGCGCCACCGCCGAAGCTCGCCGCCGACGAGGTTGTCCGGCCGCCGTTTTTTTTAGAAAACCGTTGGTTTTCACCGGTTTTTTTTCGTTTTTTTAGATTCGTTGTTTAGATAGATCAGTTTTTTTCTCGGTTTAGTTATTTAGCGAGCGTTTGTTCGTTTTAACGAACGCGTTCTTCGTTTAGATCCAGATAACGAACGTTCGTTCGTTAATCTGTTCTTCGTTTTTCTTTTTCTCGGACTAAATCCGCGATTTTTCTGATCGCGACTCCTGATCCGATTTTCGTTCTAGTATAACTTTTCGCTCGTTTATCGGAATCAGGCGATTCAAGCGCGTGGAGTTTCGTCTCGAAACCCTCTTTCCGTTTAACCAACTCAAACAAGTTTTTGCCTCTGTAAAATTTGACCTAGATCCAGAATAGTAAACAAAGCTTGTTTCTTTTGCCGTTTGTCTTTCGTTGCTTCGTTCGATTTGGTTCTTTTTGACAACCGGAGTTCTTAAGTTGAACCTTCTGGTTAGATCTCTTATTTGAGTTTTACCTGTGCATTAGTTGAGTACTTATTGTATGCTTGTTTGTTTGCGATAGAGTACCCGGAGTGCGCCACTTGCTACTTCGAATCGCTAGGTTTTGCGGATCATCAGCAAAGCAAGTAACACTTTGATCATACCTCCTACTACCCAGTTTTTATTGCATTAGATCAATCCTCACACATGAATGATTAGGATCTAATTAAATTGTGGGTTTGGGAAGTAGATGAGGTAGTACCTATCACCTGTTTTATTATCAAACCTTTGGGAGTTACTTCTACGTTTGCTTATGCCATGCTATGCTAGTAGACGTGGATTGGGTGAGTGAAATCCATGACAGATGTGAGTTTGCTATATTAATGGTTTATCTAAGGTGGCAACTTAAACACACATTTGGGTGGATTGAGGCACCTGGGTATTCCAGCGATTGCCTGTTTTTCTTTTGGACCGCCACCCAGGCTCAAAGGGATCATGAGATTATTCATACTAGAAACTTCCTTGTGCAGCCACAAGCTACTATTGGCTCATTAAGTCGTACGAACTCTTACAGTGGTAGACTAGCAGATGTAGGGGAAAGTAGGTGTAACGGTCTACCCGACCGTAAGGTGCTAGTGCTTCTGAAAGACTATGTCTCGGTCATCCGTTTCTCAAACACCATGTAGTGTGAGAATCCCAACGGAGGAGATCGAGTCTTGTGGGGAAAAGTGCGCAAACCTCTGCAGAGTGTATAAACTAATCATGGTTAGCCGTGTCCCCGGTTATGGACAACTTGAGTATCTAGTACTTGGATTATCGTGTGAATCTCATCATGTTACTCTAATTAATTTGTTGGGTTTTTAATGATAATGCTTAATTGGGATTGAGAGGGTGTCTACACTCTTAATGTTTAACAACCACCATGATAGTTAAATAAAATGTATTCCTTTGCAGTAGGAAAAATTGGCTTTACGCAAAACTGTAACCATAGAGATTTCCACCAGCCAAATATGCATGTAGTATAGTCTTATTCTTTCATTGCTCTCTATGTGTTACATTGCCAGCATATTCCATGTGCTGACCCGTTTCAGGCTGCAACGTTCATGTTGCAGACTTTTCAGACGACGAGTAAGGTGCTTTTAGGTCGTAGTTCTATACTCAGTGATGCCGTTGGAGTTGATTGAATCACTTATCTTCCAAGCCTTCTGCTGTTATCGTTATTAGATGGCCTTATGCCATATTTATTGTAATAAGTTCTCTTTTGAGACACTCAATGTAATAAGTGTGTGATTGCTACTCTGTTATAAATCTTTCAAGTACTATGTGGTGTCAGCATTACTGATCCATGGATGACACCGGAGCACAGAGATTGGACCGTTTGAGGTCTGGTCGCTACAAGATGGTATCAGAGCTCACGTTGACTATAGGACACGACCACTAAGCTAAAGCCCTAGATCACTACTAACTCTTCTCGTTCTGACTCCTCATCTTTTCTACTCTTTTAGGATGGCGGATGCAAGGAACAAGTTCACGCAACTGGATGAAGATACACCCTTTGGATGTCACTTGAAGGAAGTCACTAGATATCTGGACATAGGAGTACCAAGCTTCAACGGAACCTACAACGCCACTTTACCTGAAGAGGAGCGCTGGATGATTCAAGTTCAAGTTCTAGGAAGGACGTTCATGCCAATCACTAAGCCCATAGAGTTTTCCTTTGATGCACCAACCTTGAGTCTAGGAAAGAGCATGGCAGCTCACATCGCCATGGGACGCATTGGAGAAGTTTACCGCAATGATCTCAAGGATACTATCTACCAGATTTGTGGGCGCCGAGACGAGCACTGGGAGATGATCAGCACCAGGAAGGATAGATCAATTGCAGCTTTTATTCAGGAGTTAAACCAGCACATTCGATGTTAGGAGAACCAGATGTGCGCCGACATGATAGATCTAAAGAAGGCGAGGACAAGAATCAAGGAACTGGAGGAAGAACTCAAGGCTACATGTGAAGATTATGAAGAGGAAATCGAAGTATTAGTGGAGAAGAATGACGATCTGATCAAGAAGATCGGAATATTTATGGGAGGCCCTACACCAGTAGAAGAAGACGAAGAACCCAAGGAGATTCGCCTGGAAGACTACATCATCATCGATGACACCGACTCGGATCCAGATGATAGCGATGATGACTATGTTGATGAAGCTGGAGCAGATATCATGGAGTCTGCAACCGGAGAATATTTCTAGTAAACCACCCCATCAGTAGTATTAGTCCACCATGTAAATATAGTAGTCCGAGCACTTTTGCGATAGTTAGATCGATTGTATGCCCTTGTTTGATTGAATAAAGTGAATTGTTTGCTTTTGCCTCATGTGCATAAGGGTAGTGTTTTCTCTCCAGACCCCTCTCTATTCTTAAATCTCATCTTTTCTAAACCCTCAGATGCCTCCGAGACGTGACCCCAGATTTACCTTCCCACCGGAGCTCACCTAGTTGATCCTGCAGCAGAACACGTTGATGCAGTTGCTAGTCCAGAATCAGAATCAGGGGAACAACAACAACAACCCACCACCACCACCACCTGTTGATCACTTAGCCCGTTTTCTTAGGCTAAATCCGCCGGTGTTTTCCAGTAGCACCGAGACGATAGTAGCAGATGATTGGCTTCGCAAGACAGTAAGGGAGTTGACCACGGCAGGATGCACAGATGCGGGAAAGGTGAAGTTTGTCGCACATCAGCTTGAAGGACCCGCAACATCATGGTGGGAGAATTTCACCGCCACTTTCCCTATCGACACTGTCACATGGGACCAGTTCCAGCAGGCTTTCCGTACTACCCATGTTTCAGCAGGAGCTATGGCCATGAAGAAGCGAGAGTTTCGCAACTTGCGCCAAGGAGGACAGACAGTTGGCCGGTATGTGGAGGACTTTAATAAGCTAGCACGTTATGCCCCAGATGACGTTGCTACGGATGCAGCTAAGCAGGAGAAGTTTCTGGAAGGATTGAATGATGAGTTGAGCTGGCAGTTGATGGTAGCAACCTTCAACAACTACCAGGAGTTGGTAGATCGTGCTCTCATGATTGAAGGGAAGCAGCAGCAGATTGAGAATCGCAAGAGGAAGTATGGACAAGGAAAGTACAATTCAGGAGCTCAGCAGAAGCCACATTTTACCTCTAGACCGGGAGGACATTTTCAGCATACCCGTGGAGGAGGTAGCTCGCACAATCATAATGACACCAAGAATGGTAATGGGAATGGAGAAAGCAACGGCCAGAACCGTACAAACCCATCAATCCCAGCCAAGAGAGACCTGAGCCAAGTCACTTGCTTTAAGTGCCAGAAGACCGGACATTATGCCAATGAATGTCATGAATCCCAGAATGGAAATGGCAATGGAAGCTCTAGGAAGAATCCGAACCCTTTCAATAGGGGACAGGTGGACCACGTTAACGTGGAGGAGGTTGAAGAGCAGCCGGATGCAGTAATCGGTAAGTTTTTGGTTAAGTCATTTACTGCACTCGTTCTTTTCGATACTGGTGCATCGCATTCATACATATCAAGGGGATTTGTGGATAAGTATAAACTGCCCACTAAGGTTCTTAGAACACCCATGTTAGTAAGCTCACCAGGAGCGGAGTATATGGCCAGCCAAGGATGTTTTCAAGTGCCATTGAATATAGGTAGGCATGTGTTTCCCTCGGATTTGATCATTTTGGAATCACAAGGTTTAGATGTAATTCTGGGTATGGATTGGCTATCGATGTATGGAGGGAACATCGATTGCACCAGTAAGTCAATTTTGCTTACCACCCTAGAAGGAAGAAGGATCAAGTATGTATCCCGGCATGTGCCAAAGAGGACTCAAATAAATTCGTTAACAGGAGTTGTGCAGGAGGAAGTACCGGTAGTGAAGGATTTCCCTGATGTATTTCCAGAAGAGTTGCCAGGCATGCCACCGGATAGAGATATTGAGTTTTTGATTGAGCTTTTGCCAGGCACAGGGCCAATATCTAAGAGACCATATAGGATGCCTGCAAAGGATTTGGGAGAGATTAAGAAGCAGATTAAGGAGTTACTGGATAAAGGATATATCTGCCCAAGTTCTTCGCCTTGGGGATCGCCAGTACTTCTAGTGGAGAAGAAGGATGGATCGTTAATGATGGTTGTTGATTATCGATGATTGAATGAAGTAACCATCAAGAACAAGTACCCACTACCGACGATCAATGATTTGTTTGATCGATTGCAAGGAGCTAAGGTATTTTCCAAGATCGATCTGCGATCAGGATACCATCACTTGAAGATTCGAGAATAGGATATACCTAAGACAACTTTTACCACCAGGTATGGGCTGTACGAGTATACCGTTATGTCATTTGGTTTGACTAACGCACATGCATATTTTATGAACATGATGAACAAAGTATTTATGGAGTTTTTGGATAAGTTCGTCGTAGTGTTCATTGATGATATTCTGGTTTACTCGAAGAATGAAGAGGAGCATAAGGAGCATTTGCGTTTGGTACTTGGTAAGCCGCCGCCGCCAGCCCATAACCGCGCCCCACCCCAAAACCCTAGCCGCGCCTAGCCGCCACTGCGCCGCCGCCGGAGCTCGCCGCCGACGAGGTTGTCCCGCCGCCGGTTTTTTTAGAAAACCGTTGGTTTTCATCGTTTTCTTCCGGTTGTTTTAGATTTGTTTTTTTAGATAGATTGGTTTTTTTTCTCGGTTGAGTTATTTAGCGAGCGTTCGCTCGTTCATTCGTTTTAACGAACATGTTCTTCGTTTAGATCTAGATAACAAACGTTTGTTCGTTAATCTGTTCGTCGTTTTTCTTTTTCTCGGATTAAATCCGTGATTTTTCTAATCGTGATTCCTGATCCGATTTTTGTTCTAGTATAACTTTTCGCTCGTTTATCGGAATCAGGCGATTCAAGCGCCTGGAGTTTCATCTCGAAACCCTCTTTCCGTTTAACCAACTCAAACAAATTTTTGCCTCTGTAAAATTTGACCTAGATCCAGACTAGTAAACGAAGCTTGTTTCTTTTACCGTTTGTCTTTCGTTGCTTCGTTCGATTTGGTTCTTTTTGCCAACCGGAGTTCTTAAGTTGAACCTTCTAGTTAGATCTCTTATTTGAGTTTTACCTGTGCATTAGTTGAGTACTTATTGTATGCTTGTTTGTTTGCGATAGAGTACCCGGAGTGCGCTGCTTGCTACTTCGAATCGCTAGGTTTTGCGGATCATCAGCAAGGCAAGTACCACTTTGATCATACCTCCTACTACCCAGTTTTTATTGCATTAGATCAATCCTCACACATTGCATGATTAGGATCTAATTAAATTGTGGGTTTGGGAAGTAGATGAGGTAGTACCTATCACCTGTTTTATTATCAAACCTTTGGGAGTTACTTCTACGTTTGTTTATGCCATGCTATGCTAGTAGACGTGGATTGGGTGAGTGAAATCCATCACAGATGTGAGTTTGTTAAATTAATGGTTTATCTAAGGTGGCAACTTAAACACACATCTGGGTGGATTGAGGCACCTGGGTATTCCAGCGATTGCCTGTTTTTCTTTTGGACCGCCACCCAGGCTCAAAGGGATCATGAGATTATTCATACTAGAAACTTCCATGTGCAGCCACAAGCTACTATGGGCTCTAGCATAGTTGATTAAGTCGTGCGAACTCTTACAGTGGTAGACTAGCAGATGTAGGAGAAAGTAGGTGTAACGGTCTACCCGATCGTAAGGTGCTAGCGCTTTTGAAAGACTGTGTCTCGATCATCCGTTTCTCAAACACCATGTAGTGCGAGAATCCCAACGAAGGAGATCGAGTCTTATGGGGAAAAGTGTGCAAACCTCTGCAGAGTGTATAAACTAATCATGGTTAGCTGTGTCCCCGGTTATGGACAACTTGAGTATCTAGTACTTGGATTATCGTGTGAATCTCATCATGTTACTCTAATTAATTTGTTGGGTTTTTAATGATGATGCTTAATTGGGATTGAGAGGGTGTCTACACTCTCAATGTTTAACAACCACCATGATAGTTAAATAAAATTTATTCCTTTGCAGTAGGGAAAAATTGGCTTTACGCAAAACTGTAACCATAGAGCTTTCCACCAGCCAAATATGCATGTAGTATAGTCTTATTCTTTCATTGCTCTCTATGTGTTACATTGCCAGCATATTCCATGTGCTGACCCGTTTCGGGCTGCAACGTTCATGTTGCAGACTTTTCAGATGACGAGTAAGGTGCTTTTAGGTCGTAGTTCTATACTCAGTGATGCCGTTGGAGTTGATGGACTCACTTATCTTCCAAGCCTTCCGCTGTTATCATTATTAGATGGCCTTATGCCATATTTATTGTAATAAGTTCTCTTTTGAGACACTCGATGTAATAAGTGTGTGATTGCTACTCTGTTATAAATCCTTCAAGTATTGTGTGGTGTCAGCATTATTGATCCAGGGATGACACCGGAGCACAGAGATTGGACCGTTTGAGGTCTGGTCGCTACATGCTTGGAGCGTCATTTTATTGTATTTTGTTTTGCTTGCTGTTTGAATAAAATACCAAGATCTGAAATTATTAAATGTTAGATAGTCTTCACATAGTTGTATAATTATTCAACTACTCATTGATCTTCACTTATATCTTTCTGAGTAGTTTGTCATTTCCTCTAGTGCTTCACTTACATCTTTTTAGAGCACGGTAGTGGTTTTATTTTGAAGAAATAGATGAACTATCATGCTTCACTTATATTATTTTGAGAGTCCTAAACAGGATGGTAATTTTCTTTGGTTATGAAACTGTTCCTAATATGATGGGCATCCAAGAGGGATATAATAAAAACTTTCATATAGAGTGCATTGAATACTATGAGAAGTCTGATACTTGATAATTGTTTTGAGATATGGAGATGGTGATATTAGAGTCATGCTAGTTGAGTAGTTGTGAATTTGAGAAATACTTGTGTTGAAGTTTGTGATTCCCGTAGCATGCACGTATGGTGAACCGTTATGTGATGAAGTTGGAGCATGATTTATTTATTGATTGTCTTCCATATGAGTGGCGGTCGGGGACGAGAGATGGTCTTTTCCTACCAATCTATCCCCCTAGGAGCATGTGCGTAGTACTTTGTTTCAATAACTAATAGATTTTGCAATAAGTATGTGAGTTCTTTATGACTAATGTTGAGTCCATGGATTATACGCACTCTCACCCTTCCACATTTGCTAGCCTCTCTATTACCGCGCACTTTTCGCTGGTATCATACACCCACCATATACCTTCCTCAAAACAACCACCATATCTACCTATTATGGCATTTCCATAGCCATTCCGAGATATATTGCCATGCAACTTTCCACCGTTCCGTTTGTTATGACACGCTTCATCATTGTCATGCATGATCATGTAGTTGACATCGTATTTGTGGCAAAGCCACCGTTCATAATTTTTTCATACATGTCACTCTTGATTCATTGCATATCCCGGTACACCGCCGGAGGCATTCACATAGAGTCATATTTTGTTCTAAGTATTGAGTTGTAATTCTTGAGTTGTAAGTAAAAAGAAGTGTGATGATCATCATTATTAGATCATTGTCCCAATGAGGAAAGGATGATGGAGACTATGATTCCCCCACAAGTCAGAATGAGACTCCGGACGAAAAGCAAAGAGGCCAAAAAAAGAGAGAAGGCCCAAATAAAAAAATAAAAATAAAAATAAAAAAAGAGAGAAAAAGAGAGAAGGGACAATGCTACTATCCTTTTACCACACTTGTGCTTCAAAGTAGCACCATGATCTTCATGATAGAGAGTCTGTTATGTTGTCACTTTCATATACTAGTGGGAATCTTTCATTATAGAACTTGGCTTGTATATTCCAATGATGGGCTTCCTCAAAATGCCCTAGGTCTTTGTGAGCAAGCGAGTTGGATGCACACCCACTTAGTTTCTTTTGTTGAGCTTTCATATACTTATCGCTCTAGTGCATCTGTTGCATGACAATCCCTACTCACTCACATTGATATGTATTGATGGGCATCTCCATAGCCCGTTGATACGCCAAGTTGATGTGAGACTATGTTCCTCCTTTTTGTCTTCTCCACAACCACCATTCTATTCCACCTATAGTGCTATATCCATGGCTCACTCTCATGTATTGCGTGAAGATTGAAAAAGTTTGAGAACATCAAAAGTATGAAACAATTGCTTGGCTTGTCATCGGGGTTGTGCATGATTTAAATATTTTTGTGTGATGAAGATAAAACATAGCCAGACTATATGATTTTGTAGGGATAGCTTTCTTTGGCCATGTTATTTTGAGAAGACATGATTACTTTGTTAGTATGCTTGAAGTATTATTATTTTTATGTCAATATTAAACTTTTGTCTTGAATATTATGGATATGAATATTCTTGCCACAATAAAGATAATTACATGGATAAATATGTTAGAGAGCATTCCACATCAAAAATTCTGTTTTTATCATTTACCTACTCGAGGACGAGCAAGAATTAAGCTTGGGGATGCTTGATACCTCTCCAACGTATCTATAATTTTTTATTGTTCCATGCTATTATATTACCCGTTTTGGATGTTTATGGGCATTATTATACACTTTTATATTATTTTTGGGACTAACCAATTAACCGGAGGCCCAACCCAAAATGTTGTTTTATTGCCCATTTCATTATTTCTAAGGAAAGGAATATCAAACGGAGTCCAAATGGAATGAAACCTTCGGGAGAGTTATTTTTGGAACGGAAGCAACCCAGGAGACTTGGAGTAGACGTCAGGGAAGCTTCGAGGAAGCCATGAGTAAGGAAGGCGCACCCTACCGCCCTGGGCGTGCCCCCACCCACGTGGGCCCCTCGTGGCTCCCCTGACCGACTTCTTTCGCCTATATATGTCCATATACCCTAAAACATCGAAGAGCACAATAGATCGGGAGTTCCGCCGCCAGAAGTCTCCGTAGCCACCGAAAACCAATCCAGACCCGTTCCTGCACCCTCCCGGAGAGGGGGAATCCCTCTCTGGTAGCCATCTTCATCATCCCGGCGCTCTCCATGATGAGGAGGGAGTAGTCCACCCTCGGGGCTGAGGGTATGTACAACTAGCTATGTGTTTGATCTCTCTCTCTCTCTCATGTTCTTGAGGTGGCAGGATCTTGATGTATCGCGAGCTTTGCTATTATAGTTGGATCTTATGATGTTTCTCCCCCTCCACTCTCTTGTAATGGATTGAGTTTTCCCTTTGAAGTCATCTTATCGGATTGAGTCTTTAAGGATTTGAGAACACTTGATGTATGTCTTGCATGTGCTTATCTATGGTGACAATGGGATATCACGTGATCCAGTTGATGTATGTTTTGGTGATCAACTTGCGAGTTCCGTGACCTTGTAAACTTATGCATAGGGGTTGGCACACGTTTTCATCTTGACCCTCCGGTAGAAACTTAGGGGCACTCTTTGAAGTACTTTGTGTTGGTTGAATAGATGAATCTGAGATTGTGTGGTGCATATCGTATAATCATACCCACGGATACTTGAGGTGACACTGGAGTATCTAGGTGACATTAGGGTTTTGGTTGATTTGTGTCTTAAGGTGTTATTCTAGTACGAACTCTATGATAGATTGAACGGAAAGAATAGCTTCGTGTTATTTTACTACGGACTCTTGAACAGATCGATCAGAAAGGATAACTTTGAGGTGGTTTCATACCCTACCATATGTTGGAAATATGCCCTAGAGGCAATAATAGAAGTATTATTATTATATTTCCTTGTTCATGATAATTGTCTTTTATTCATGCTATAACTGTATTATCCGGAAATCGTAATACACATGTGAATACATAGACCACAATCTGTCCCTAGTGAGCCTCTAGTTGACTAGCTCGTTGTGATCAACAGATAGTCATGGTTTCCTGGCTATGGACATTGGATGTCGTTGATAACGGGATCACATCATTAGGAGAATGATGAGATGGACAAGACCCAATCCTAAGCATAGCACTAGATCGTGTAGTTCGTATGCTAAAGCTTTTCTAATGTCAAGTATCATTTCCTTAGACCATGAGATTGTGCAACTCCCGGATACCGTAGGAGTGCTTTGGGTGTGCCAAACGTCACAACGTAACTGGGTGGCTATAAAGGTACACTACGGGTATCTCTGAAAGTGTCTGTTGGGTTGGCACGAATCGAGATTGGGATTTTGTCACTCCGTGTAAACGGAGAGGTATCTCTGGGCCCACTCGGTAGGACATCATCATAATGTGCACAATGTGACCAAGGGGTTGATCACGGGATGATGTGTTACGGAACGAGTAAAGAGACTTGCCGGTAACGAGATTGAACAAGGTATCGGTATACCGACGATCGTATCTCGGGCAAGTACCATACCGCTAGACAAAGGGAATTGTATACGGGATTGATTGAGTCCTTGACATCGTGGTTCATCCGATGAGATCATCGTGGAACATGTGGGAGCCAACATGGGTATCCAGATCCCGCTGTTGGTTATTGACCGGAGAACATCTCGGTCATGACTACATGTCTCCCGAACCCGTAGGGTCTACACACTTAAGGTTTGATGACGCTAGGGTTATAAAGGAAGTTTGTATGTGGTTACCGAATGTTGTTCGGAGTCCCGGATGAGATCCCGGACGTCACGAGGACTTCCGGAATGGTCCGGAGGTAAAGATTTATATATAGGAAGTCTTGTTTCGGCCATCGGGACAAGTTTCGGGGTCATCGATATTGTACCGGGACCACCGGAAGGGTCCCGGGGGCCCACCCGGTGGGGCCACCTGCCCCGGGGGGCCACATGGGCTGTAGGGGGTGCGCCTTGGCCTACATGGGCCAAGGGCACCAGCCCCAAGAGGCCCATGCGCCTAGGGAACCCTAGAGGGAAGAGTCCTCAAGGGGGAAGGCACCTACGAGGTGCCTTGGGGAGGATGGACTCCTCCCCCCCTCTTGGCCGCACCCCTTTCTTGGAGTAGGGGGCAAGGCTGCGCCTCCCCCCTCTCCCCAGCCCCTATATATAGTGGAGGGGAGGGAGGGCATCCAAACCTGAGCCCTTGGCGCCTCCCTCCCTCCCGTGACACCTCCTCCTCTCCCGTAGGTGCTTGGCGAAGCCCTGCAGGATTGCCACGCTCCTCCATCACCACCACGCGCATTGTGCTGCTGCTGGATGGAGTCTTCCTCAACCTCTCCCTCTCTCCTCGCTGGATCAAGGCGTGGGAGACATCGTCGAGCTGTACGTGTGTTGAACGCGGAGGTGCCGTCCGTTCGGCACTAGGATCATCGGTGATCTGAATCACGACGAGTACGACTCCTTCAACCCCGTTCACTTGAACGCTTCCGCTTAGCGATCTACAAGGGTATGTAGATGCACTCTCCTTTCTACTCGTTGCTGGTCTCTCCATAGATAGATCTTGGTGTTACGTAGGAAATTTTTTGAATTTCTGCTACGTTCCCCAACAGTGGCATCATGAGCTAGGTCTATTGCGTAGATTCTTTGCACGAGTAGAACACAAAGTAGTTGTGGGCGTCGATATTGTTCAATATGCTTGCCGTTACTAGTCTTATCTTGATTTGGCGGCATCGTGGGATGAAGCGGCCCGGACCAACCTTACACGTACGCTTACGTGAGACCGGTTCCACCGACAAACATGCACTAGTTGCATAAGGTGGCTGGCGGGTGTCTGTCTCTCCCACTTTAGTCGGATCGGATTCGATGAAAAGGGTCCTTATGAAGGGTAAATAGCAATTGGCATATCACGTTGTGGTTCATGCGTAGGTAAGAAACGTTCTTGCTAGAAACCCATAGCAGCCACGTAAAACATGCAAACAACAATTAGAGGACGTCTAACTTGTTTTTGTAGGGTATGCTATGTGATGTGATATGGCCAAAAAGGATGTGATGAATGATATATGTGATGTATGAGATTGATCATGTTCTTGTAATAGGAATCACGACTTGCATGTCGATGAGTATGACAACCGGCAGGAGCCATAGGAGTTGTCTTTATTTATTTGTGACCTGCGTGTCAACTTAAACGTCATGTAATTACTTTACTTTATTGATAACCATTAGCCATAGTAGTAGAAGTAATAGTTGGCGAGGCAACTTCATGGAGACACGATGATGGAGATCATGATGATGGAGATCATGGTGTCATGCCGGTGACGATGATGATCATGGAGCCCCGAAGATGGAGATCAAAAGGAGCAAAGTGATGATGGCCATATCATGTCACTATTTGATTGCATGTGATGTTTATCATGTTTATACATCTTATTTGCTTAGAACGACGGTAGTAAATAAGATGATCCCTTACAACAATTTCAAGAAGTGTTCTCCCCTAACTGTGCACCGTTGCGACAGTTCGTGTTTCGAAGCACCACGTGATGATCGGGTGTTAGATTCTAACGTTCACATACAACGGGTGTAAGACAGATTTACACACGCGAAACACTTAGGGTTAACTTGACGAGCCTAGCATGTACAGACATGGCCTCGGAACACGGAGACTGAAAGGTCGAACATGAGTCGTATAGAAGATACGATCAACATGAAGATGTTCACCGATGATGACTAGTCCGTCTCACGTGATGATCGGACACGGCCTAGTTTGACTCGGATCATGTAATCACTTAGATGACTAGAGGGATGTCTATCTGAGTGGGAGTTCATAAGATGAACTTAATTATCCTGAACATAGTCAAAAGGTTTTTGCAAATTATGTCGGAGCTCACGCTATAGTTCTACTGTTTAGATATGTTCCTAGAGAAAATATAGTTGGAAGTTGATAGTAGCGATTATGCAGACAGTAGAAAGCTTATGTCCTTAATGCACCGCTCAGTGTGCTGAACCCCAAACGTCGTCTGTGGATGTTGCGAACATCGGACATACACGTTTTGATAACTACGCGATAGTTCAGTTAAACGGTTTAGAGTTGAGGCACCAAAGACATTTTTGAAACGTCGCGAAACATATGAGATGTTTTGAGGGCTGAAATTGGGATTTCAGGCTCGTGCCCATGTCAAGAGGTATAAGACCTCCGATGACTTTCTTAACCTGCAAACTAAGGAGAAAAGCTCAATTGTTGAGCTTGTGCTCAGATTGTCTGAGTACAACAATCATTTGAATCAAGTGGGAGTTGATCTTCCAGATAAGACAGTGATGGTTCTCCAAAGTCATTGCCACCAAGCTGTTAGAGCTTCGTGATGAACTATAACATATCAGGGATAGATATGATGATCCTTGAGGTATTCGCGATGTTTGACACCGCGAAAGTAGAAATCAAGAAGGAGCATCAATTGTTGATGGTTGGTGAAACCACTAGTTTCAAGAAGGGCAAGGGCAAGAAGGGATACTTCATGAAACGGCAAATCAGCTGCTGCTCTAGTGAAGAAACCCAAGGTAAAACCCAAACCCAAGACTAAGTGCTTCTGTAATAAGGGGAACAACCACTAGAGCAGAATTACCCTAGATACTTGGTAGATAAGAAGGCTGGCAAGGTCGATAGAAGTATATTGGATATACATTGTGTTAATGTGTACTTTGCTAGTACTCCTAGTAGCACCAGGGTATTAGATAACGGTTCGGTTGCTAAGTGTTAGTAACTCGAAACAAAAGGCTATGGAATAAACGGAGACTAGCTAAAGGTGAGCTGACGATATGTGTTGGAAGTTTTTCCAAAATTGATATGATCAAGCATCGCACGCTCCCTCTACCAAAGAGATTGGTGTTAAACCTAAATAATTGTTATTTGGTGTTTGCGTTGAGCATAGACATGATTGGATTACGTCTATCGCAATACGGTTATTCATTTAAGGAGAATAATGGTTACTCTGTTTACTTGAATAATACCTTCAATGGTCTTACACCTAAAATGAATGGTTTATTAAATCTCGATCGTAGTGATACACATGTTCATGCCAAAAGATAGTAATGATAGAACCACCTACTTGTGGCACTGCCACGTAAGTCATATCGGTATAAAACGCATGAAGAAGCTCCATATTGATGGATCTTTGGGCTCACTCGTTTTTGAAAAGTTTGAGACATGCGAACCATGTCTATTGGTGTATATGCATGAAGAAACTCCATGCAAATGGACCGTTTTGACTCACTTGATTTTGAATCACTTGGGACATGCAAATCATACCACATGGGCAAGATGACTGAAAAGCCTCGTTTTCAGTAAGATGGAACAAGATAGCAACTTGTTGGAAGCAACACAATTTGATGTGTGCAGTCCAATGAGTGCTGAGGCATGTAGTGAATATCGTTATGTTCTTACTTCACAGATGATTCGAGTAGATGTTGAGTATATTTACTTGATGAATCACGAGTCTGAATTATTGAAAGGTTCAAGTAATTTCAGAGTGAAGTTGAAAGATCGTTGTGACAAGAGGATAAAATGTCTATGATATGATCATAGAGATGAGTATCTGAGTTACGAGTTTTGGCACACAATTAAGACATTGTGGAAATTGTTTCACAATTAATACCGCCTGGAACACCATAGTGTGATGGTGTGTCCGAACATCATAGTTGCACCCTATTGGATATAATGCATACCATGATGTCTCTTATCGAACTGCCACGATAGTTTATGGGTTAGGCATTAAAGACAACCACATTCACTTTAAATAGGGCACCACGTAATTCCGATGAGATGACACCGTATGAATTATGGTTTAGAGAAACCTAAGTTGTCGTTTCTTAAAAGTTTGGGGCTGCGACGCTTATATGAAAAAGTTTCAGGTTGATAAGCTCGAACCCAAAGCGGATAAAGTACATCTTCATAGGACACCCAAAACAGTTGGGTATACCTCCTAATTCAGATCCGAAAGCAATATGAATTGTTTCTTGAATCGGGTCCTTTCTCGAGGAAAGGTTTCTCTCGAAAGAATTGAGTGGGAGGATGGTGGAGACTTGATGAGGTTATTGAACCGTCTCTTCAACTAGTGTGTGACAGGGCACAGGGAGTTGTTCCTGTGGCACCTACACCAATTGAAGTGGAAGCTTATGATATTGATCATGAAACTTCGGATCGAGTCACTACCAAATCTCGTGGGATGACAAGGATGCGTACTACTTCAGAGTGGTACGTAATCCTGTCTTGGAAGTCATGTTGCTAGACAACAATGAACCTACGAGCTATGGAGAAGCGATGGTGGGCCCGGATTCCGATAAATGGCTCGAGGCCATAAAACCCGAGAGAGGATCCATGTATGAAAACAAAGTGTAGACTTTGGAAGAACTACTTGATGGTCGTAAGGCTGTTAGGTACATATGGATTTTGAAAGGAAGACAGACAATGATGGTAAGTGTCACCATTGAGAAAGCTCGACTTGTCGTTAAGATGTTTTTCGACAAGTTCAAGGAGTTGACTACGATGAGACTTTCTCACTCGTAGCGATGCTAAGAGTCTGTTGGAATTATATTAGCAATTAATGCATTATTTATGAAATCTTGCAGATAGGATGTCAAAACATTGTTTCCTCGACGATTCTTGAGGAAAGGTTGTATGTGATACAACCGGAAGGTTTTGTCTATCCTGAAATATGCTAATAAGTATGCAAAGCTCCAGCAATCCTTCTGAGGACTGGAGTGAGCATCTCGGAGTTGGAATGTATGCTTTGATGATGATCAAAGATTTTGGGTGTATACAAAGTTTATGAGAAACTTGTATTTCCAAAGAAGTGAGTGGGAGCACTATAGAATTTCTGATGAGTATATGTTGTTGACATATTAATGATCAGAAATGATGTAGAATTTCTGGAAAGCATAAAGGGTTATTTGGAAAGTATTTTTCAATGGAAAAGCCTGGATTAAGCTGCTTGAGCATTGAGCATCAAGATCTATAAGGATAGATTAAAATGCTTAATGGTACTTTCAAATGAGCACATACCTTGACATGATCTTGAAGGTGTTCAAGATGGATCAGTCAAAGAAGGAGTCCTTGCCTGAGTTGTAAGGTATGAAGTTAAGACTTAAAGCTCGACCATGGCAGAATAGAGAGAAAGGACTAAGGTCGTCCCCTATGCATAAGATGTAGGCTCTACAGTATGCTATGCTGTGTACCGCACCTGAAGTGTGCCTTGCCATGAGTCAGTCAAGGGGTACAAGAGTGATCCAAGAATGGATCACAGGACAGCGGTCAAAGTTATCCTTAGTAACTAGTGGACTAAGGAATTTTCTCAATTATGGAGGTGGTATAAGAGTTCGTCGTAAAGGGTTACGTCGATGCAAGCTTAACACCTATCCGGATAGCTCTGAGTAGAGATACCGGATACGTATAATGGAGCAACAATTTAGAATAGCTCCAAGTAGAACAGTTATTTGGAATAGCTCCAAATAGAGCGTGGTAGCTGCATCTAGGAGATGACATAGGGATTTGTAAAGCACACACGGATCTGAAAGATTCAGACCCGTTGACTATAACATCTCTCACAAGCAACATGATCAAACCCAAAACTCTTTGGGTGTTAGTCACATGGGGATGTGACCTTGAGTGTTAATCACATGTCGATGTGCACTAGATTATTGACTCTAGTGCAAGTGGGAGACTGTTGGAAATATGCCCTAGAGGCAATAATAAAAGTATTATTATTATATTTCCTTGTTCATGATAATTTTATTTTATTCATGCTATAACTGTATTATCCGGAAATCGTAATACACGTGTGAATACATAGACCACAATCTGTCCCTAGTGAGCCTCTAGTTGACTAGCTCGTTGTGATCAACAGATAGTCATGGTTTCCTGGCTATGGACATTGGATGTCGTTGATAACGGGATCACATCATTAGGAGAATGATGAGATGGACAAGACCCAATCCTAAGCATAGCACTAGATCGTGTAGTTCGTATGCTAAAGCTTTTCTAATGTCAAGTATCATTTCCTTAGACCATGAGATTGTGCAACTCCCGGATACCGTAGGAGTGCTTTGGGTGTGCCAAACGTCACAACATAACTGGGTGGCTATAAAGGTACACTACGGGTATCTCTGAAAGTGTCTGTTGGGTTGGCACGAATCGAGATTGGGATTTTGTCACTCCGTGTAAACGGAGAGGTATCTCTGGGCCCACTCGGTAGGACATCATCATAATGTGCACAATGTGACCAAGGGGTTGATCACGGGATGATGTGTTACGGAACGAGTAAAGAGACTTGCCGGTAACGAGATTGAACAAGGTATCGGTATACCGACGATCGAATCTCGGGCAAGTACCATACCGCTAGACAAAGGGAATTGTATACGGGATTGATTGAGTCCTTGACATCGTGGTTCATCCGATGAGATCATCGTGGAACATGTGGGAGACAACATGGGTATCCAGATCCCGCTGTTGGTTATTGACCGGAGAACATCTCGGTCATGACTACATGTCTCCCGAACCCGTAGGGTCTACACACTTAAGGTTCGATGACGCTAGGGTTATAAAGGAAGTTTGTATGTGGTTACCGAATGTTGTTCGGAGTCCCGGATGAGATCCCGGACGTCACGAGGAGTTCCGGAATGGTCCGGAGGTAAAGATTTATATATAGGAAGTCCTGTTTCGGCCATCGGGACAAGTTTCGGGGTCATCGGTATTGTACCGGGACCACCGGAAGGGTCCCGGGGGCCCACTGGGTGGGGCCACCTGCCCCGGGGGGCCACATGGGCTGTAGGGGGTGCGCCTTGGCCTACATGGGCCAAGGGCACCAGCCCCAAGAGGCCCATGCGCCTAGGGAACCCTAGAGGGAAGAGTCCTCAAGGGGGAAGGCACCTCCGAGGTGCCTTGGGGAGGATGGACTCCTCCCCCCCTCTTGGCCGCACCCCTTTCTTGGAGTAGGGGGCAAGGCTGCGCCTCCCCCCTCTCCCCTGCCCCTATATATAGTGGAGGGGAGGGAGGGCATCCAAACCTGAGCCCTTGGCGCCTCCCTCCCTCCCGTGACACCTCCTCCTCTCCCGTAGGTGCTTGGCGAAGCCCTGCAGGATTGCCACGCTCCTCCATCACCACCACGCCATTGTGCTGCTGCTGGATGGAGTCTTCCTCAACCTCTCCCTCTCTCCTTGCTGGATCAAGGCGTGGGAGACATCGTCGAGCTGTACGTGTGTTGAACGCGGAGGTGCCGTCCGTTCGGCACTAGGATCATCGGTGATCTGAATCACGACGAGTACGACTCCATCAACCCCGTTCACTTGATTGCTTCCGCTTAGCGATCTACAAGGGTATGTAGATGCACTCTCCTTTCTACTCGTTGCTGGTCTCTCCATAGATAGATCTTGGTGTTACGTAGGAAAATTTTTGAATTTCTGCTACGTTCCCCAACACCATAATCTCTTCGTTTATTCTCCGCTATTAGTGACTTTGGAGTGACTCTTTGTTGCATGTTGAGGGATAGTTATATGATCCAATTATGTTATTATTGTTGAGAGAACTTCCACTAGTGAAAGTATGAACCCCGGGCCTTGTTTCAATGCATTGCAATACCATTTACACTCATTTTTGTCACTTGCTACCTTGCTGTTTTTATATTTTCAGATTACAAAACCTATATCTATCATCCATATTGCACTTGTATCACCATCTCTTCGCCGAACTAGTGCACCTATACAATTTACCATTGTATTGGGTGTGTTGGGGACACAAGAGACTCTTTGTTATTTGGTTGCAGGGTTGTTTGAGAGAGACCATCTTCATCCTACGCCTCCCACGAATTGATAAATCTTAGGTCATCCACTTGAGGGAAATTTGCTATTGTCTTACAAACCTCTGCACTTGGAGGCCCAACAACGTCTACAAGAAGAAGGTTGTGTAGTAGACATCACGTATCACTTGCTCGTCGTAAGATTCCTGCAACATGAGACGTTGCAGCCATGTAGGTCAGTACATTGAATGTACTAGCAATTTCACACTGTAGAGAAATGCTGAATAATGGCTATCACTACATGCATATTTGGCTGGTGGAGGCTCTAAGTTTAATTTTGCATAAAGCTAACTTTTCCCTACAACAAAGGAATATATTATATTTAACTACCAAGTTCATGCCATTATTGAGAAGGTTCCTCCAACTCAATCCCAAAATATTAATAACCCAACAAATTCATTAAGTATAGTGATGAGATCAAATCAATAATCCAAGTACCAGATGCTCAATATGTCCATAACCGGGGACACGGCTAATCATGATTAGTTTGTACACTCTGCACAGGTTTGCGCACTTTTCCCCACAAGACTCGATCTCCTTCGTTGTATTTCTTGCACTGCATGGTGTTTGAGAAACAGATGACTGAGACACAGTCTTTCCGAAGAGGTACCCTTAACCGATAGATAGGCTGGTACACCTACAATCCCCTACATCTGCTAGCCCGTCATGGAAAGGATTCCCACAACTTACTCAACTATGCCAGAGCCCATAATGGCTTGTGGCTGCACACGAAAGTTTCTAGCATGAATAATCTTATGATCCCTTCGAGCCTGGGTGGCATGCCATAGGGTGATCACACGGGTACTCCGGGATGTCCTAGGACAACACTGGATTACTCCAGGTGCCCGGACAACCACTGGGTGCTCCAGGGTGCCTCAACCAATCCACCCAGATGTGTATTAAAGTAGCCACCTTAAGTTAACCATTAATTAAAACTCACACATCTGTCATGGATCACTCAAACCAAACCACGTCTACGAGCATAGCATAGCAGTATAACCATGACATAGAAGTAACTCCCAGGGTTTGAAATTAAAGAGAATAGGTTCTACCTCATCAACTACTTCCCAATACCCACATGTTAATCAGATCTTACTCATGCACTGTTTGAGGATTGAATCTAATGCATAAAAACTAGGTAATAAAAGGGGTATGATCAAAGTGCTACTTGCCTTGCTGACGATATGGAAACCCTAGCGACTCGTGGTAGCACGCTTCGCACTCCGGAAACTCTATCGTGAACAAACAATAGCATACATAAGCACTCAAGCATAAGATGCAAGGGTAAAACTCAAGGTAAAAGATCCAAATTGAAAGTTCCACTGAAGAGCTTCAATTTGCAAGAAGAATCAATCAAATCGGAGCTACAAAACTCAAAACTACGATCAAAAGAAGTTCAAATCCAAATCTGCTTGAAACCAAATTTTAAATTGTCAAAATCATGTTCAAGTTGATTATCCAGAAAGAGGGGAACAAGACGAAGATTTTGGCATTGGTTTCACTGGATTTGGACAAACAAGCAAAAAGTAACAAGGGTTTGAAGATTAGGGACTAATCTATAAGAAAAATAATCACGGATAGGTCCCTGGTCGAAAATAAAAATAAAAAGAAAAACCTAACGAACGAACGTTCGCTAACAGAAACTAACGAACCAAAATCGTTCGCTACCGTGGATTAATGGACGAACGTCTGCTAATTAGAACCGATCGAAATAATCCGAGAGAAAACCCTAACCCTAAAATAAACGAAAGAAAACTAAGGAAACCGAAAAAATGATCGGTCTTTTACCGGTCAACGACGGTGATGGGGTCAATGGTGGCGATGGAATCCGGTGGCTCTGGCGGCCGGCGGGGCTCCGGCGGCGAGGCGATGCGGCGGCGGCGCGGTGGTCGTGCGGCGCGGCAGCGGCGGTTGATGAGAAAGGGGTTGCTCCGGTTTTAAAGAGGTCGGGGGGCTGCCTTGGAGGAGGGGCGGCGGTGACGGGAGTCCGGCTCAGACTCCCCGAGCGCCGGCAGCGCGCGGGGCTCCTCCCGCAAGGAGGAAGGCGGCGGGGCGAGGTGGGCCGGCCTGGCTCGACTGGGCCTTTGGCCTAGTCGGCCGACGAAACTTTTTTTTAATAAATTTCGCCAGAAAGAAAAATCCTAATAAAATATAAAAAAATTCTAAAAATACCAGAAACAATTTTCACAATCTAAATCTAATATTTAGAACAAGGTGAACATTTTTCTGGCCTAAAAATACAATTTTCAAAAATGTTTTTTTCTAACTCAAATAAAATAGCAAATAAAATATTAATTTGATTTTAAAATTTATTCTCCAAAATTGAATCTCTTAGAGGAATATCGACCATCTCATCATGACACTTCTTCAACTGGGAAATGTGAAACACATCATGTACTCCTGACAATCCTTCGACTAACTCCAACTTATAGGCAACTTCTCCCATACGCTCCCAAAACTCGGTACGGTCCTACAAATCTCGGGGCTAACTTTCCCTTAACTCCAAATCGTTTAACTCCTCGAAGTGGAGACACGCGAAGATACGTTCTGTCCCCAATCTCATAGACTACCTCCTTGCGTTTAGTATCGGCATAACTCTTCTGTCTGGACTGAGCTACCTTCAGTCTATCACAGATCAACTTAACCTTCTCTTCAGACTACTTAATCAAATCTGGTCCAAACAACTGACGGTCTCCAACTTCATCCCACATCAACGGTGTCCTGCACCTTCTTCCATATAAACCTTCGAAAGGGGCCATCTTCAAACTAGCCTGGTAACTGTTGTTGTATGAGAACTCTACATAAGGAAAATTGTCGGTGTCAAAACCGGCGGATCTCGGGTAGGGGGCCCCGAACTGTGCGTCTAAGGCGGATGGTAACAGGAGGCAGGGGACACGATGTTTACCCAGGTTTGGGCCCTCTTGATGGAGGTAATACCCTACGTCCTGCTTGATTGTTCTTGATGATATCAGTAGTACAACAGTTGTTCTACCATGAGATGAGAGAGGCTAAACCCTAGAAGCTAGCCTATGGTATGATTGTATGTTGTCCTACGGACTAAAACCCTTCGATTTATATAGACACCGGAGAGGGCTAGGGTTACACAAGGTCGGTTACAAAGGAGGAGATATACATATCTGTATTGCCTAGCTTGCCTTCCACGCCAAGTAGAGTCCCATCCGGACACGAGACGAAGTCTTCAATCTTGTATCTTCATAGTCCAACAGTCCGGCCAAAGGATATAGTCCGGCTGTCCGGAGACCCCCTAATCCAGGACTCCCTCAGTAACCCCTGAACCAGGCTTCGATGACGATGAGTCCGGCGCGCAGTATTGTGTTCGGCATTGCAAGGCGGGTTCCTCCTCCGCATACACCATGGAAGAGTTTTGAATACAAGGATAGTGTCTGGCCCTGCAAAATAAATTCCACATACCACCGTAGAGAGAATAATATTTCCACAAATCTAATCTACTGACATGTTTTAACAGCACGACATTACGCCATGGCCCAGTTATTATTCGAACCGCTTTTCTCAACCAGCTCTGCACATATCGCGAGGCGGTTTTTTTGACACGTATTGTCAAAGCAGAGATCGTGTTCCCCTTATCATGGGATTCTCATCAATACGGATGTGGGTAACCCAACCGCGCCATCAATTACGACGCCTGGGGAATAAGTGGTTTTACTAGGCAAGCGGGGAGACACATCGCCTCTTCCACCCTTATAAAGGGACAAGGATTTACTCTTTTCACCCACGCCTTCTTCCTCCTTGCTTACCCATTCCCGCACACTCGAGCTCTAGCGCCCAAGCTCACATTCCTCTTCTCAAACCACTCCAGGCATGTTCGGAGCAGGAGGCAAGTGGATGGCCTCCTCCGTCACGGAGGAGAACATCAAAAAGTTACGGGAAGCCGGATATCTGGCCGCGGATATCGCGCACCGGCTGCCAAATGCGGGGCAGATCATCCCGACGCCCAAACCCCATGAGAGGGTAGTTTTTCTTACCCATTTTGTCCGTGGACTGGGATTTCCGCTCCACCCGTTCGGTCGCGGGCTCATGTTCTACTATGGGCTAGATTTTCATGATCTGGCCCCCAATTTCATCCTCAACATCTCGGCGTTTATCGTCGTGTGCGAGGCCTTCCTCCGCATCAAGCCCCACTTCGGCCTATGGCTGAAAACCTTCAATGTTAAACCGAAGGTAGTGGGTGGCCAGCAAGCAGAGTGCGGAGCCGCCATGGTGGGCAAGATGCCTAATGTCACCTGGCTCAGGGAACCTATGTGGATACCATAAAGGGGTGGCAATCGGGGTGGTTCTACATCACCGAGCCGCGCGACTCCAACTGGGTGGTAGCCCCCAAATTTCGATCCGGAATCCCCACGCGGCTCACCTCCTGGAAAGAGAAGGGCCTGTCCTGGGGTTCTTCGGTAGAGCTGACCGGACTCCAGACCTGCATCCAGAACATGACGAACAAGAAAATCAAGCTTGTCAACGTGGTCCAGGTTATGCTCTTCCGCCGGATCCTTCCGTGTCAACGACGGGCATTTGTTTTGTGGGAGTTCGACTCGGCCAAGCACCAGACGCTGCGAGAGATTTATGACACGACGCACGAGGACGTCTGGAGGGTGCTGTTCAAGAGCGCCGAGATTCCTCCCCCCTCAACAAGGACCGCGGACTCAGCATAAAGCGCCGCGCCAATCCGGTAGGCTTTTTATATCTCTCAGGGTATCTATTTGCCCCGGTTTAGTTGTGTGCAGGATCTGAACTTCCATGTCATTAACAGGACTGGATAGAGACGGCGGAGCAGCTTGATAGCCCAGCCCCGCTGCCTAAAGATCCTGCAGACGCTCTTCTAACGAAGATGCTGACTCCGGCACCCTACGAGGTGCCGGAAAAGAAGACCAAGAAGAAGGCCACGGGGACCCGAAAGGGTCTCCGGCACAAGGTTGTATCGGACTCATCATCTGATGACTCCGATGCGCACTCCTCCCACGGAACACGAGGAGGAGGAGAAAAGTCCCCCCCCCCAGCCGGGGGAGACAAGAAAAGGAAGGCCGACCCATCCGGGGAGGCCGAAGGGTCCAAGAAGGGAAGGACCCTCCCTCTGGACTGTGCCACGATGGCCGGCGACTGCGGCGACGAGTGGCTACCCAGGGACAAGCCTCTGGCGAAGTCGTAAGTGTCCGGACACCATAGTACTTCATGGTATGTTTTATTGTACTGCCTCTCCTCATGCCGAATATGATTATGCTGTCCGTCCCGAGCTCATCTCGACGTACCCTCGTCGAGCGGCTCTTTGGACTCGTCGGATATGAACAACGGTTCTCTTCCGACCGCTTCTACCACTCGCCCTACGAACAACGCCGAGGTGTTGTCTCAAAAGGAACCGAGCCAAGGGGAGGTGGTCCTGGGGGCGCCTCGCGACGACTTCCCGGACCCTGGGTACCAAGGGAGCATAGCTCCTACGGGCTTTGAGTTCGGGCCCCAGCTGGACACTGCGCCGGAACCTTTGATGGTTCCAGACACCGGCAAGCGGTCCCCTGTCAAGGGGGGCCAACCATCCGTGCCGGTGTCCTCATTCCAACCAGAGCCACCGGACAACCTACTGGAAGTGCATCGCAGCGCTTCCATTGAAGAAGAGCACCGCACTATCATGAGTGCAGTGGTCGAGAAGGTTCAGTCTGCAAAAATGGACTGACCGAAGCTTGCGCCAGCCTCCTAACAGGCTTTGAGGTAAGCAATCAAAATATAAGAAAATATTACTGGTACGTCTCCAACGTATCTATAATTTTTGATTGCTCCATGCTATATTATCTACTGTTTTGAATGTTTATGGGCTTTATTATACACTTTTATATCATTTTTGGGACTAACCTATTAACCCAGAGCCCAGTGCCAGTTTCTGTTTTTACCCTATTTTAGGGTTTCTAAGAAAAGGAAAATCAAACAGAGTCCAATTGACCTGAAACTTCACGGAACTCATTTTGGAAGGAAAGAAGCCCAGAAGACTTGGAGTGCACGTCGGGGGACCTGCAAGGAGGCCACGAGGGAGGGAGGCACTCCCACCCCCCTGGGCGCGCCCTCCACCCTCGTGAGCCCCTCGTGGCCCCCCTGACGTACTTCTTCCGCCTATATATCTCCATATACACTAAAAACATCAGAGAGCACAATAGATCGGGAGTTCCGCCGCCAGAAGCCTCCGTAGCCACCGAAAACCAATCTAGACCCGTTCCGGCACCCTGCCGGAGGGGGAATCCTTCTCCGGTGGCCATCTTCATCATCTCGGTGCTCTCCATGACGAGGAGGGAGTAGTTCTCCCTCGGGGCTGAGGGTATGTACCAGTTGCTATGTGTTTGATCTCTCTCTCTCTCTCTCTCTCTCTCTCTCTCTCTCTCTCGTGTTCTTGATTTGGCACGATCTTGATATATCATGAGCTTTGCTATTATAGTTGGATCCTATGGTGTTTTCTCCCCCCCCCATCTACTCTATAGTAATGAATTGAGTTTCCCCTTTGAAGTTATCTTATCGGATTGAGTCTTTAAAGATTTGAGAACACTTGATGTATGTCTTGCCATGCGTATCTGTGGTGACAATGGGATATCACGTGATTCACTTAATGTATGTTTTGGTGATCAACTTTCGGGTTCCGCCCATGAACCTATGCATAGGGGTTGGCACACGTTTTCGTCGTGATTCTCCGGTAGAACTTTGGGGCACTCTTTGAAGTTCTATGTGTTGGTTGAATAGATGAATCTGAGATTGTGTGATGCATATCGTATAATCATACCCACGGATACTTGAGGTGACATTGGAGTATCTAGGTGACATTAGGGTTTTGGTTGATTTGTGTCTTAAGGTGTTATTCTAGTACGAACTCTAGGGCTGTTTGTGACACTTATAGGAATAGCCCAACGGATATATTGGAAAGAATAACTTTGAGGTGGTTTCGTACCCTACCATAATCTCTTTGTTCGTTCTCCGCTATTAGTGACTTTGGAGTGACTCTTTGTTGCATGTTGAGGGATAGTTTTATGATCCAAATATGTTAGTATTGTTGAGGGAACTTGCACTAGCGAAAGTATGAACCCTGGGCCTTATTTCCACGCATTGCAATACTGTTTACGCTCACTTTTATCATTAGTTACCTTGCTGTTTTTATAATTTTAGATTACAAATATCTTTATCTACCATCCATATACCGCTTGTATCACCATCTCTTCGCCGAACTAGTGCACCTATACAATTTACCATTGTATTGGGTGTGTTGGGGACACAAGAGACTCCTTGTTATTTGGTTGCAGGGTTGCTTGAGAGAGACCATCTTCATCCTATGCCTCCTACGGATTGATAAACCTTATGTCATCCACTTGAGGGAAATTTGCTACTGTCCTACAAACCTCTGCACTTGGAGGGGCAACAACGTCTACAAGAAGAAGGTTGTGTAGTAGACATCAAGCTCTTTTCTGGCGCCGTTGCCGGGGAGGTGAGTGCTTAAAGGTATATCTTTAGATCTTGCAATCAAGTCTTTTAATTTCTTGTTTTATCACTAGTTTAGTTTATAAAATAAAACTATAAAAATGAAATTGAGTTTGTCTTATACGCTTCACCTTTTTAATATCTTTCGTGAGTATGATGGAAAGGATAATTGTGCTCAAGTGCTAGAAGAAGAAATCTATAAAATGTTTGGCACTAAATATTTGAATGATGAGCATGATTGCAATGTTGTTAGTATGAATTCCTTGAATATCTATGATGCTAATGATATGCAAAGCCACAAGCTTGGGGAAGCTATGTTTGATGAAGATGATATTTTTTGCCCCCCAAGTTTTGATGAGCAAATTTATGATGATGAAAGCATGCCTCCTATCTATGATGATTATTGTGATGACACGTATGCTTTAAAGAATAATGATAACTATGAAACTTGTCATCTTGATCTTAATTTTCAATCACATGATAGTTATTTTGTTGAGTTTGCTCCCACTATTATTCATGAGAAGAATTTTTCTTGTGTGGAGAGTAGTAAATTTTCTATGCTTGTAGATCACGAAAGGAATGCTTTAGGTGCTGGTTATATTGTTGAATTCATTCATGATTCTACTGAAAATTATTATGAGGGGGGAATATATGCTTGTAGGAATTGCAATAATATCAAGTTTCCTCTCTATGTGCTTAAATTTTTGAAGTTATGTTTGTTTTACCTTCCTATGCAAGTTGATTCTTGTTCCCACAAGTTGTTTACTCACAAAATCTCTATGCATAGGAAGTGGGTTAGGCTTAAATGTGCTAGTCATATTCTTCATGATGCTCTCTTTATGTTTCAATTCTTATCCTTTATGTGAGCATCATTGTCATTATCATGCCTAGCTAGAGGCGTTAAACGATAGCGCTTGTTGGGAGGCAACCCAATTCTATTCTTGTTCCTTGCTTTTTTTTCCTGTTTAGTAATAAATAATTCATCTAGCCTCTGTTTAGATGTGGTTTTATACTTTTAGTTAGTGTTTGTGCCAAGTAGAACCTTTGGGAAGACTTGGGGGAAGTCTTGTTGATCATGCTGTAAAAAACAGAAACTTTAGCGCTCACGAGAATTGCTGCCATTTTTATTTGGAAAGTGCTATTTAGTTAATTCTTTTTTCAGATGATTAATAGATAAATTCCTCACGTCCATAAATTTCTTTGAGAATTTTATGAGTTCCATAAGTATACGTTTGATCCAGATTACTACAGACTGTTCTGTTTTTTACAGATTCTGTTTTTCATGTGTTGTTTACTTATTTTGATGAATCTATGGCTAGTAAAAGAGTTTATAAACCATAGAGAAGTTGTAATACAGTAGGTTTAACACCAATATAAATAAATAATGAGTTCATTACAGTACCTGGAAGTGGTGATTTATTTTCTTATACTAACGGAGCTTACGAGTTTTCTGTTAAGTTTTGTGTTGTGAAGTTTTCAAGTTTTGGGTAAGGATTCGATGGACTATGGAATAAGGAGTGGCAAGAGACTAATCTTGGTGATTCCCAAGGCACCCCAAGGAAATATTCAAGGATAGCCAAGAGCCTAAGCTTGGGGATGCCCCGGAAGGCATCCCCTCTTTCGTCTTCGTTCATCGGTAACTTTACTTGGAGCTATATTTTTATTCACCACATGATATGTGTTTTGCTTGGAGCGTCAATTTATTTTGTTAAGATTTTCTTAATGTTATTTATAAAAATGTTTTGAATCTTTTATTTCAATAAAAGTGGCATTGATAGCCTTTACTATGCCTATTTTAGAAGTCCACATGTTGCTGTTTGAAAACAGAAAGTTTACCGCTGTTGTAATAATTCCCTAGAAAAGTCAGAATGTGATAAAATGTTGAAACATTTTGCATATTAAGGTATGATAAATTTACTACAGTGGGAA
This sequence comes from Triticum dicoccoides, assembly GCF_002162155.2. NCBI lineage: Eukaryota > Viridiplantae > Streptophyta > Magnoliopsida > Poales > Poaceae > Triticum > Triticum dicoccoides. Next base: position 170,745,745 of record NC_041384.1, read on the forward strand.
TTTTATTTCATAATTTTTGGATCTAGGGAAGTATGGATGTTGCTGCATTCTTTACAGACTGTCCTGTTTAGGCAGATTGCTGTTATGTTTGCATTGTTTGCATATGTTTGCTTCTTTAATAATTCTATTTGAGGATAGGACTATTAAATATGCAGAGGAATTTAGTTTGCAATGTTTAATAATAATTTTAGTGATTTGCTACAGTAGAGTATGATAAGGTTTTGGCAATGGTTTATACTAACTTATCTCACGAGTCCTTGTTGAGTTTTGTGTGGATGAAGCTTTTGAGATTTAGGGAGACCGTGATATGAGAGGAATTAAGGAGACACAAAAGCTCAATCTTGGGGATGCCCAAGGCACCCAAGATAATATTTCAAGAAGTCTCAAGTGTCTAAGCTTGGGGATGCCCCGGTTGGCATCCCACCTTTCTTCTTCAACAAACTATCGGTTAGTATCGGTTGATCCTAAGTTTTTTGCTTCTTCATATGATGTTTGCTATTCTTAGATGTCATTTTATTTAGTTTTGCTTGATGTTTAAATAAAGTATCAAGGTCTGAAATTATTGAATGGGAGATTCTTCACATAGATGCACAATTATTCGACTGCTCATTGATCTTCACTTATATCTTTTGGAGTAGTTTGTCGTTTGCTCTAGTGCTTCACTTATATCTTTTAGAGCATGGTGGTAGTTTTATTTTGAAGAAAAAGATGAACTCTCATGCTTCACTTAGATTATTTTGAGAGTCTTAATAGCATGGTAATTTGCTTAAAATCCTAATATGCTAGGCATCCAAGAATAGTAAAAACTTTCATATAGAGTATTGAATACTAAGAGAAGTTTGATGCTTGATGATTGTTTTGAGATATGGGGGTAATAATATCAAAGTCGTGCTAGTTGAGTAGTTGTGAAATTGAGAAATGATTGTGTTGAAGTTTTCAAGTCCCGTAGCATGCACGTATGGTAAACGTTGTGTAACAAATTTGAAACATGGGTGTTATTTGATTGTCCTCCTTATGAGTGGCGGTCAGGGACGAGCGATGGTCTTTTCCTACCAATCTATCCCCCTAGGAGCATGCACGTAGTGCTGAGGTTTTTGATGACTTGTAGACATTTGCAATAAGTATGTGAGTTCTTTATGACTAATGTTGAGTCCATGGATTATACGCACTCTCACCCTTCCATCATTGCTAGCCTCTTCGGTACCGTGCATTGCCCTTTCTCACATTGAGAGTTGGTGCAAACTTCGCCGGTGCATCCAAACCCCATGATATGATACACTCTTTAACACATAAACCTCCTTATATCTTCCTCAAAATAGCCACCATACCTACCTATTATGGCATTTCCATAGCCATTCCGAGATATATTTCCATGCAACTTTCCACCATCCAGTTTATCACGACACATTCATCATTGTCATATTGCTTAGCATGATCATGTAGTTGACATAGTATTTGTGGCAAAGCCACCATTCATAATTTTTTTCATACTTTTCACTCTTGATTCATTGCATATCCCGGTACACCGCCGGAGGCATCCATATAGAGTCATACTTTGTTCTAGTATCGAGTTGTAATCATTGAGTTGTAAATAAACAGAAGTGTGATGATCATCATTCAATAGAGCATTGTCCCAAAAAAAGAGAAAGGCCAAAGAAAAAAAGAAGGCCAAAAACAAAGATAAAATAAATAAAAAGGGGCAATGCTACTATCCTTTTTCCACACTTGTGCTTCAAAGTAGCACCATGTTCTTCATATAGAGAGTCTCTTGAGTTATCACTTTCATATACTAGTGGGAATTATAATTATAGAACTTGGCTTGTATATTCCAACAATGGGCCTGCTCAAATGCCCTAGGTCTTCATGAGCAAGCAAGTTGGATGCACACCCACTAGTTTCTTTTGTTGAGCTTTCAAACATTTATAGCTCTAGTGCATCCGTTGCATGGCAATCCCTGTTGGGGAACGTAGCAGAATTTAAAATTTTCTACGCATCACCAAGATCAATCTATGGAGTCATCTAGCAACGAGGGAGAGGAGAGTGCATCTACATACCCTTGTAGATCGCGAGCGGAAGCGTTCAAGAGAACGGGGTTGATGGAGTCGTACTCGTCGTGATCCAAATCACCGATGACCTAGCGCCGAACGGACGGCACCTCCGCATTCAACACACGTACGGTTGGGAAGATGTCTCCTCCAACTTGATCCAGCAAGGGGGGAGGAGAGGTTGATGGAGATCCAGCACGACGGCGTGGTGGTGGGAGCAACGACGATCTCGGCAGGGCTTCGCCAAGCTTAGCGAGAGGGAGAGGTGTCACGGGAGGGAGAGGGAGGCGCCAGGGGCTAGGGTGCGGTTGCCCTCCCTCCCCCCCACTATATATAGGACCCCTAGGGGGGCGCCGGCCCTAGGAGATGCAATATCCAAGGGGGCGGCGGCCAAGGGGGGTGGCTTGCCCCCCAAGCCAAGTGGGGCGCCCCCACCCCTAGGGTTTCCAACCCTAGGCGCAGGGGGAGGCCCAAGGGGGGCGCACCATCCCATTAGGGGCTGGTTCCCCTCCCACTTCAGCCCATGGGGCCTCCGGGATAGGTGGCCCCACCTGGTGGACCCCCGGGACCCTTCAGTGGTCCCGGTACAATACCGATTACCCCCAAAACTTTCCCGATGGCCGAAACTTGACTTCCTATATATGAATCTTCACCTCCGAACCATTTAGGAACTCCTCGTGACATTCGGGATCTCATCTGGGACTCCGAACAACTTTCGGGTTACCGTATACTAATATCTCAACAACCCTAGCGTCACCGAACCTTAAGTGTGTAGACCCTACGGGTTCGGGAGACACGCAGACATGACCGAGACGACTCTCCGGTCAATAACCAATAGCGGGATCTGGATACCCATGTTGGCTCCCACATGCTCCTCGATAATCTCATCGGATGAACCACGATGTCGAGGATTCAATCAATCCCGTATACAATTCCCTTTGTCAATCGGTACGTTACTTGCCCGAGACTCGATCGTCGGTATCCCAATACCTCATTCAATCTTGTTACCGGCAAGTCACTTTACTCGTACCGTAATGCATGATCCCGTGATCAACCACTTGGTCACATTGAGCTTATTATGATGATGCATTACCGAGTGGGCCCAGAGATACCTCTCCGTCATACGGAGTGACAAATCCCAGTCTCGATTCATGCCAACCCAACAGACACTTTCGAAGATACCCGTAGTGCACCTTTATAGTCACCCAGTTACGTTGCGACATTTGGCACACCCAAAGTACTCCTACGGTATCCGGGAGTTGCACAATCTCATGGTCTAAGGAAATGATACTTGACATTCCGAAAAGCTATAGCAAACGAACTACACGATCTTTGAGCTATGCTTAGTATTGGGTCTTGTCCATCACATCATTCTCCTAATGATGTGATCCTGTTATCAATGACATCTAATGTCCATAGTCAGGAAACCATGACTATCTTTTGATCAATGAGCTAGTCAACTAGAGGCTCACTAGGGACGTGTTGTGGTCTATGTATTCACACATGTATTACGATTTCCGGATAACACAATTATAGCATGAACAATAGGCAATTATCATGAACAAGGAAATATAATAATAACCATTTTATTATTGCCTCTAGGGCATATTTCCAACAGTCTCCCACTTGCACTAGAGTTAATAATCTAGTTACATTGTGATGAATCGAACACCCATAGAGTTCTGGTGTTGATCATGTTTTGCTCTAGGGAGAGGTTTAGTCAACGGATCTGCCACATTCAGGTCAGTATGTACTTTACAAATATCTATGTCTCCATTTTGAACACTTTCACGAATGGAGTTGAAGCGACGCTTGATATGCCTGGTCTTCCTGTGAAACTTGGGCTCTTTGGCAAGGGCAATAGCTCTAGTGTTGTCACAGAAGAGAGTCATCGGGCCCGACGCATTGGGTATGACTCCTAGGTCGGTAATGAACTCCTTCACCCAGATTGCTTCTTGTGCTGCCTCCGAGGCTACCATGTACTCCGCTTCACATGTAGATCCCGCCACAATGCTTTGCTTGCAACTGCACCAGCTTACTGCCCCACCATTCAAAATATACACGTATCCGGTTTGTGACTTAGAGTCATCCAAATCTGTGTCGAAGCTATCATCGACGTAACCCTTTACGACGAGCTCTTCGTCACCTCCATAAACGAGAAACATATCCTTAGTCCTCTTCAGGTACTTCAGGATATTCTTGATAGTTGTCCAGTGTTCCATGCCAGGATTACTTTGGTACCTTCCTACCAAACTTACGGAAAGGTTTACATCAGGTCTGTTACACAGCATAGCATACATGATAGACCCTATGGCCGAGGCATAGGGGACGACACTCATCTTTTCTCTATCTTCTGCCGTGGTCGGGCATTGAACCGTGCTCAATCTCGTACCTTGCAATACAGGCAAGAACCCCTTCTTTGACTGATCCATATTGAACTTCTTCAATATCTTGTCAAGGTATGTACTTTGTGGAAGACCAATGAGGCGTCTCGATCTATCTCTATAGATCTTGATGCCTAATATGTAACCAGCTTCTCCAAGATCCTTCATTGAAAAACACTTGTTCAAGTAGGCCTTTATGCTTTCCAAGAATTCTATATCATTTCCCATCAATAGTATGTTATCCACATACAATATGAGAAATGCTACAGAGCTCCCACTCACTTTCTTGTAAATGCAGGCTTCTCCATAAGTCTGCGTAAACCCAAACGCTTTGATCATCTCATCAAAACGAATGTTCCAACTCCGAGATGCTTGCACCAGCCCATAGATCGAGCGTTGGAGCTTGCACACTTTGTCAGCATTCTTAGGATCGACAAAACCTTCCAGCTGCATCATATACAATTCTTCCTTAAGGAAGCCATTAAGGAATGTCGTTTTGACGTCCATTTGCCATATCTCATAATCATAGAATGCGGCAATTGCTAACATGATTCGGGCGGACTTCAGCTTCGCTACAGGTGAGAAAGTCTCATCGTAGTCAACCCCTTGAACTTGTCGATAACCCTTAGCGACAAGCCGAGCTTTATAGATGGTTACATTACCATCCGTGTCTGTCTTCTTCTTAAAGATCCATTTATTTTCTATGGCTCGCCGATCATCGGGCAAGTCAGCAAAGTACATACTTCGTTTTCATACATGGAACCTGAGGGAGTCCTGGATTAGGGGGTGTTCGGATTGCCGGACTATACCTTCAGCCGGACTCCTAGACTATGAAGATACAAGATTGAAGACTTCGTCCCGTGTCCGGAAGGGACTTTCCTTGGCGTGGAAGGCAAGCTTGGCGATACAGATATTCAGATCTCCTACCATCGTAACCGACTTTGTGTAACCCTAACCCTCTCCGGTGTCTATATAAACTGGAGGTTTTAGTCCGTAGGACAACATAGACAACAACAATCATACCATAGGCTAGCTTCTAGGGTTTAGCCTCTCTGATCTCGTGGTAGATCTACTCTTTCACTACCCATATCATCAATATTAATCAAGCAGGACGTATGGTTTTACCTCCATCGAGAGGGCCCGAACCTGGGTAAAACTTCGTGTCCCTTGCCTCCTGTTACCATCCGGCCTAGACGCACAGTTCGGGACCCCCTACCCGAGATCCGCCGGTTTTGACACCGACATTGGTGCTTTCATTGAGAGTTCCTCTGTGTCGTCACCATCAGGCTCGATGGCTCCTACGATCATCGATAGCGATGCAGTCCAGGGTGAGATCTTCCTCCCCGGACAGATCTTCGTCTTCAGCGGCTTCACACTGCGGGCCAATTCACTTGGCCATCTGGAGCAGATCGAAAGCTATGCCCCTGGCCGTCAGGTCAGATTTGGAAGTTTAAACTACACGGCTGACATCCGCGGGGACTTGATCTTCGACGGATTTGAGCCACTTCCGAGCACGCCGCACTATCAAGACGAGCATGATCTAGCTCTGCCGCCGAACAGTGCCCTGGAGGCCGCACCCGCATCGGCTCCGACCCTTATGTCAGAGTAAATAGCCATGGGTAGCCTAGCCGGCTTCCCCTGGCCCTTCTTAAAAAATTACGAGCCCGTCCGGCTCTCAGGAATCCAAGACGTGGGGCCGCCTTCCCCTTGCCGGCTGTTACCCAGGCCAGCTCGAGGAAGCCGGCCCGACTTTACCCCTCATGAAGAAAACCATGGGAGGCCGACTCGAAGAAGCCGGCTCCAAGATGCCGACTCTAAGAAGCCGGCCATGAGGAGGCCGACTCCAAGAAGCCGGCTCCCATAAAGCGGTCGAGACCGTACCCTCAAAGTTTTCATCCACCTAGTGGCGATGAGACGGGGCGTGGCTACAGTAAAGCCTGCCACCCCTGAATCCCGGAGCACGCCTGGCACAGTGCGCCGTACGGAGTGGCCATGACCCGTCCGGCGCGACACTCTTGCCATGTTAACCCTGATGTCATCCACGACGGGCTACCAGTACGGCCCACGGGCGATGGGCCCCTTTGGGCAAAGAGACACCCGAAGGCGGCCTGGTCTCCCCCAGTCGGCTCGAAGGCGGCCTGGCCTCCCCCAGGCGGCCCGAGATGGGGCCGGCTCCCCGCAGCCGTCTCGCTTCCCCTCTCGAAGAAGACGCCCCATTAAGGAGACAAGACGTGGCAAGGCTACAGTAATCGCCCGCCGGACGGCAGCACTGTAGCCACGCCTACCTCGACGAAGCCCTCGTCATCAGGATGAGGCAATAGTAACCAGCCATCGACAAGACCCTTGGCAGTGGGGCCTGTCTGTTGCGAAGGAGTTGGTAGCCGGCGGGACCCACCAGTCGGCGGGCCCCAGCGGTCGGCGCAGAAGCCGGCGAGCGCGGTCACAGATGGCTGGGCCCCGCGCCCAGTCGGATTACCATTGTACCCCTGGGGGGTAGGCCTATATAAACCCCCCGGGGCACCCATGCAAAGGGTTGGACCCCCTGCTAGTCTTAGACACCACGCAAGGAGAGGAAGCAGGCTAGCCGTGCCCTTCTTCCCCCTCACATCAAACAGCTCAAGGAGCATTGTGTAGCTACTTGTTCATCTAGTGATCATGCGGAGACCCCGCAGAGCAGCAGTAGGGGTGTTATCTCCACGGAGAGCCCCGAAGCTGGGTAAGATCCGCTGGCGTGCATGTCTTCGCCTTATCCCGTTTCCAGGCACTGGTGATGTCTTACTGGCTCCCACAATGATAAGCCACCCGTTGGCATATGTCGCACCTACCACCCGACATTTGGCGCCCACCTTGGGGCCAGGTGCACCGTCGTCCGTAGACCTGTTCTGGACGGGAACCCTCTTCCTCCCCAGCGAGCGTAGCCAGCCCGGCACGCCCGATGGCGCTTGCCACGACGCGCTGCAAGGCGTCACCAGCATCTGTGCGGCAAGCAGCCTCGCCGATCTCCTCGACGAAACCCTCATCTCCGACGAGCTCGCCTCCGATGTGGGCACCGACCACCTCGCCAACCTTCTCGGTCAGCTCCATGTCTCCAGCGAGCCTGCTGCGGACCTGGAGTCGGTTGGCTGCACCGACCTGATGCCTGTCGACTCCGACACGGCCTCCTACGACGCCTTCCCCACCAAGTTCACGATCTACAATGACCCGCTTCCTCGAGCCGACGGCTGCGATGCTGTCACCATCGAAGTGATGGTCATCGACCACGGCGGCCCGGCCGGCGAAAATGCCCACGACGTCCCGCACGTGGCGGCCATGACTTGTCCACCCCACTCCCGGCTAATGCCGACGACGAAGCACTGGAGGCACGCCGCCTCGCCCTCCTTGCAGAGGGCCGGAGGCTGGCTTCCATGAGACGCCTCACAGAGGCCTACCAGCGCGAAGCTGACCGCGCCGCCTTCGGCACGCCGGCCCCGGGCGGGCCAAGCCGGGCCGGCCTTGTCAAGCAACGCGGCACCGTCATCACCGACGCGCTGGGAGTCGACCTCCCGGTCTATGCCACTCCGCTCAAGAACTTGCGTGCCGCCCAGGCGGCCATAAACGAGTTGGACGGCTTGGAGGCCGAAGACCTCCCCCGCATGACCCGGCGCATCCAGCAACTGATTGACGCAGCCGCTCAGCGACATGAAGCAGACGCCCGTGCGGGAAGCCCTCCCCCGCGCTGAGATCACGGCGCGACGTCCCGGACGCCGGCTACAAGCGACACCCGCGCGCGGCACGAGAAAGAGCCGGCTGCCAGCCGAAGCCGGACCCGAATCTCCATCGAGCGAGACACGGATGGCCGTCCCCGTGCCATGGAGTGGCGGGGCAACCCGCCTCCGCCTCGACCCCGTGGGGAGAGATATCCCACCCCGCCGCCAGTGGCGCACCCGACTCTCAGCGGCCGACTAGGTCGCCGCGAAGGAGTCGGCGAGAACGACGCCCGCCAATGGATCGACCGCCTGACGCGATCCCTGGCGTTGGAAGAAGAAGACGATGTCGGCCCGCCTTGTTTCGGCCCCCGCATCCGCGACGAGGCTTTCCCCAAAGGGTTCTCGCTCCCAAGAGACACGCCCAAGTACAACGGCTCCGTGAAGCCGGAAGATTGGCTAATCGACTACTCCACGGCGGTCAGCATAGCCAACGGCAACTGGCGCGTTGCCGTGAAGTACGTGCCCCTCATGCTACAAGGCACGGCGCGAACCTGGCTCAACAGCCTCAAGCCTCTCAGCATCAACAACTGGCTAGATTTCACCGAAGCTTTCATCCGCAACTTCACCAGCACCTACAAGTGGGCTCCCAAGCCCAGACAGCTCTCCTTGTGCGTACAAGGCCCCGCCGAGTCCACTCGCGACTACCTCACGCGTTGGGCCGAGCTCCGCAATTCTTGCGAGGGGGTGCATGAAGTGCAAGCCATCGAGTACTTTACAGCCGGATGCCGAGAAGGCACCCTCCTCAAGCACAAGCTCCTCTGCGACAAGCCGGCTACCCTCGACGAGCTTCTGGACATAGCGGACAAGTACGCCACCGCCGATTCCTCAATGAAGACCGAGCTTCGGGTAGACGCGTCCGGAAAGGTACTCAACCCGGTGCCCAAGACGCCGGCTAGGGATTCCGGCCGACGCCCCCACTCGAACGTCCACAAGCGCAAGGGCCCCGCGCCGCCTCCCGCCAGTCGGCAAGTGGCCACCGTTGAAGACGTGCCGCCTGAAGGGCGGCCCGCGCCCAAGAAACCCAAGGGCGGCCGGCCGGCTTGGCAGCCGGCTTTCTCCTACAAGCAAACTCTTGACGCCCCGTGCAAGTTCCACAGCGGCGCAAAGCCGTCCAACCACACAACCCGGAAGTGCCATTGGCTCGCCCGAATCTCCAAAGGCGAGGGGCTCGCGCCGCCTCCGCCTGCCGGCCCGCCGCCTCCGCCTCCGCCGCCTCCGGCAGCTCGGCCCGCGGTCGGAACCGTGCATGACGAGTTCCCTGACGAGAAAGCAACCTACATCATCTTTACAAGCCAGCCCAAAGACCGGCACAGCAAACGCCGAGAGCACCAGGAAGTTAGCGTGGTCGCTGCCGACCCCGCCAGACACATGCATTGGTCAGAAAAGCCCATCAGCTGGAGCCTGGCCGACCATCTAGAGGTGATGCCGTCTCCCGGCTCTTATGCGCTGGTCCTGGAAGCCACCCTCGCAACAGACAGACGTGCTACCCGCTTCTCCCGCGTGCTGATAGACGGCGGGAGCAGCATCAACATCCTATACCGTGATACCCTGGAGAAGCTAAATGTCAAGATGAAGCAGCTCATGCCAACTCGAACAGTGTTCCATGGCATCGTACCCGGCCTGTCCTGCGCCCCCATTGGCAAAATCAATATTGATGTACTTTTTGGGGACAAGGAGCATTTCCGCCGGGAAGCGATCTGGTTTGAAGTGGTGGACCTGGAGAGCCCTTACCATGCATTGCTTGGCCGACCTGCCTTGGCCAAATTCATGGCAGTTCCCCACTATGCATACCTCAAGATGAAGATACCGAGCACCAAAGGCGTCATCACCATAGCCGGCGATTACAAGAAGTCCTCTAAGTGCGCGGCAGCCAGCAGCCGGCTGGCCGAGTCCCTTGTGATTGCCGAAGAAAAGAAGATGCTGGACCGAGTCGTGGCCATAGCCGGCAAGTAGTCGGCCGTGTCCCCCGACCCCAAGGAGCACGATGCTCAAGGATCCTTCCAGCCGGCCAAGGAGACGAAGAAGATACCCCTTGACCCCGAGCATCCAGAGAGGTTTGCCGTCATCGGGGCAAGCCTGAACAGCAAATAGGAAGGCGAGCTCGCCGATTTCCTCCGTGAGAATCGGGACATCTTTGCATGGTCCCCCAAGGACATGCCGGGTGTTCCGAGGAAATTCGCCGAGCACAAACTACACGTTCGAGAAGACGCAAAGCCAGTTAAACAACCCCTCCGCCGACTGTCGGAGGAGAAGCGCGGGATTGTGGGAGAGGAGATAGCCCGGCTTCTGGCAGCCGGCTTCATTATGGAAGTTTTCTTTCCGGAATGGCTCGCCAACCCGGTCCTTGTGCTAAAGAAGAATAACAAGTGGCGCATGTGCATAGACTACACGAGCCTCAACAAGGCCTGTCCCAAAGATCCTTTTGCCCTGCCAAGGATTGACCAAGTGATAGACTCCACAGCCGGATGCGAGCTGTTGAGTTTCTTGGATGCTTACTCCGGATATCACCAGATAAAGCTGGATCCGGACGACCGCCTGAAGACCGCCTTCATCACGCCATTTGGAGCCTTCTGCTACCTGACTATGACATTCGGCTTGAGAAATGCCGGTGCCACTTTTCAGCATTGCATGCAGAAGTGCCTCCTCAAGCAACTCAGCAGAAACGCTCACGTTTACGTGGACGACATCGTAGTGAAGACGGAGAAGCGCGGCACCTTGCTGGGAGACCTCAAGGAAACGTTTGAGAACTTACGCCGGTTCCAAATCAAGCTCAACCCTGAGAAATGCGTGTTCGGAGTGCCAACCGGCCAGCTCCTAGGCTTCCTGATCTTCGAACACGGCATCGAATGCAACCCGGTGAAGATCAAGGCCATCGAGAGAATGGCAATCCCCACCAAGCTTTGAGACATTCAAAAGTTCACCGGGTGCTTGGCCTCCTTGAACCGCTTCATCAGCCGGCTCAGAGAGAAAGCTCTCCCCCTCTATCGCCTCATGAAGAAGAGCACTCACTTCGAGTGGAACGACCAGGCCGACCAAGCTTTTCACGAGCTGAAGAAGATGTTGGCCACGCCGCCCGTCCTCGCGGCGCCGACTGAGAAAGAGCCCATGCTCCTTTACATTGCTGCAACCAGCCGGGTGGTCAGCACCGTCATCGTAGTCCAACGCCCAGAAGAAGGCCGAGCCCAGCCAGTCCAAAGGCCGGTGTATTATTTGAGCGAGGTGTTGTCCGCCTTAAAGCAGAACTACCCGCACTACCAGAAAATGTGTTATGGCATGTACTTCACCGCCAAGAAGCTGAAGCCCTACTTTCAAGAGCATCCCGTCACGGTCGTATGCACCGCCCCGCTGGCCGAGATCATAGGCAGTTGGGACGCATCCGGCCGGGTGGCGAAATGGGCCATCGAGCTGGCCCCTTACACAATCTTCTACCAGCCCCGCACCGCCATCAAGTCCCAAGCACTGGCCGACTTCCTCGTCGACTGGGCCGAGACCCAGTACCTGCCGCCGGCTCCCGACTCCACCCATTGGCGCATGCACTTCGACGGGTCCAAGATGCGCACCGGCTTGGGAGCCGTCATCGTCCTTACCTCCCCTAAAGGCGACAAGCTCAGATACATGCTACAGATCCACTTTGCTGCCTCCAACAACGTGGCCGAGTACGAGGCACTCATACACGGGCTCCGGCTTGCCAAAGAACTTGGCATTCGCCGGATCCTATGTTATGGCGACTCGGACCTGGTGGTCCAGCAATCATCCGGCGACTGGGACGCCAACGACGCAAATATGGCGAGCTACCGCTTCCTGGTCCAACAACTCAGCGGATACTTTGAAGGATGCGAGTTCCTCCACGTACCGCGAGCCGATAATGAGCCAGCCGATGCCCTGGCTCGAATAGGCTCTACTCGGCAAGCAATTCCAACCGGCGTTGCTCTACAATGCCTCCTCAAGCCGTCTATCAAGCCGTCTCCAGAATCCGACTCCATCTTCGTGCCGCCTAACCCCGATGCGGCCGGGTCCGGCTCGAAGAACCAAGCAGGCGACACCGAGACTCCCGCAGCCGGCTCGGGGACTTTGGCAACCGGCTCGGGGACTGCCACACCCGGCTCGGGGACTGCGGTAGCCGGCTCGGGGACTGTGCCAGCACAACAGCCGGCGGCCGACTCCAGCATCTCACCGCCCAGCCCGCCCACCCTGGTGGCGGTAGCTACTTTGGCAGTATAAGAAGTCGCGGCTCCATCATGGGCTCAGTCCATCCTCAACTTCCTAATAAACCAAGATCTGCCGGCTGACGAAACAGAAGCAAGACAAGTCCAATGTTGAGCCGGAGCATACACAATCGTCAACAGAGAACTAGTCAAGCACAGTGTCACTGGAATCCTCCAATGGTGCGTCGAGCAAGAGAAGGGCATTGCAATCCTCAGAGACATTCACCAAGGAGAATGCGGCCACCATGCGGCCTCAAGATCACTTGTCGCCAAAGCCTTCCGCCATGGTTTCTTCTGGCCGACTGCTTTGGATGACGCCAAAGAATTAGTTAAGCATTGCAAGGGATGCCAACTCTTCAGCTCCAAGCAACACATGCCAGCTTCGGCACTCAAGACCATTCCCCTCACTTGGCCCTTCGCCGTTTGGGGACTGGACATGGTGGGCCCATTCAAGACGGCGCGCGGCGGCATGACGCATCTGCTCGTCGCCGTGGACAAATTCACCAAGTGGATTGAAGCAAAGCCGATCAAGAAGCTGAACGGGCCGACTGCTGTGACGTTCATCGCAGACATAACAACTCGGTACGGCGTACCACATAGCATCATCACCGACAATGGCACGAATTTTGCCAAAGGAGCCTTGGCACGTTTCTGCGCAGCCCAAGGTATCCGGCTGGACTTAGCATCCGTCGCCCACCCGCAGTCAAACGGCCAGGTCGAGCGGGCCAATGGCCTCATCCTCTCCGGCATCAAGCCCCGACTGGTCGTACCTCTGGAGCGTTCAGCCGGCTGCTAGCTCGACGAGCTGCCGGCTGTCCTCTGGAGTCTGTGCACTACCCCAAACAAGTCAACCGGCTTCACCCCTTTCTTCCTTGTATATGGTGCCGAGGCGGTCATCCCAACTGACATCGAGTTCGACTCGCCTCGAGTAACCATGTACACGGAAGCAGAGGCCAAGGAAGCACGAGAAGACGGCGTCGACCTGCTGGAAGAAAGCCGGCTGTTAGCCCTCAGCCGGTCTGCCATCTACCAGCAGGGTTTGCGCCGCTACCACAGCCGGAAGGTCAGGCCAAGATCTTTCCAAGAGGGCGATCTTGTGCTCCGGCTGATCCAGCGAACAGCCGGCCATCACAAACTCTCGGCCCCTTGGGAAGGCCCCTTCGTCATCAGCAGAGCTCTAGGCAACGACTCCTACTACCTGATCGATGCACAGAAGCCAAAGGCACGCAAGAGAGACGACTCCGGCAAGGAGTCAGAACGACCATGGAACGCCAACCTCCTTCGAAGATTTTACAGTTGAAATGCCGTATGTATCACGCTAACTTTTGTATTAAGTACGAGACAATAGGCCCCCCGAGGAGGGCTCGGGGACTGCCATCTCTTATCTATGAATGAAAAGTATCATGCTTATGACCTTGTCATTTCATTTACTTGTTCCGTCCGGCACCGGGTTCGACTAGTCGGCTCGGGGACTGGCCGACTGGAGTTATATTAGAAGTCCTACCCGCAGCCAGACAAGTAGTGTGCCGGCTCCCAAGCCTTCTCTTGCCAAAAGTCGCAGTTCGAAGAACCGGTTGTCCGGCTGGCAAGAGTTAAAGGCAGGAACGGGCTCCCACACGAAAAACGGCTAGGGACTAACGGACTAATATAACGAAAGCCGGTTTTTTCTCCCACCGCCGACTGACTACCAGAGTAGCCGGCCGGCCGGTTTCCATTCACTTCACTTCAATCCAAGAAAGCTCAAGTACTTGCCTCCCCAAAGAGGGAAGGCGGCAAAGGAAAAAGCCTAAGGATAAAGCATACGCGAATGGAAACCAAACATGCACATAATAATATTTACATAAAAAGACCTCCGAGAAGCCAGCATTCAACATAGTTTGGATACACCCCCAGTGGGTGGAACTGCGAAAACTTAACAAAGATTGTTCCAAAGACAACAAGCAGGAAAGATAAAGACGACAGGTCAAGCTGGCGGAGCGGCCGACGAGCCGGACTGGTTGGCGGAGATGGTCGTGCCGGCTGAAGGAGCGGTCGGCTGGCGAACATCGGCTTGGTCGCTGCCTCCCGCAGAGGGCGCGCTTCCACGCACCTCGTTGCTGGAGGCACGGTCGGCCTGAGGTCGGCCGGTTGTTCCACCAGCCGGCTCGGCGTCTTCACCGTCCTCCTCTTCGTCATCCTCGCCCTCGTCGCTGGAGGCAATCTCCTCCACCGAGTCCTTGCCCACCGCCGGGTTCAGCCCGAACCACTCCTCCGGATGAGCAACGCCGTCATCATCGATTTCGGGTGCGAAAACGCTGATGTCGGTGCACTCGGTAATCGTCGAAGCTCGCTGGGCGATAGCCGGCCTCACCTCCTCCAGCTCCGCGTCGGCCTCCATCCTCCAAGTGCGCAGCTGGTCCAGGCTCAGCCCTGGGTACCAAGCCCGAACGAACTCCAATGCCCGCCCGGCTCCGAGGCGGGCCGCCGACGCCTTCCAAGCCTCAAAGCGACCAACTGCGACCTCCATCCAGTCGGTAGTTCGGCTTGGGGTGCGGGGGATCGTCTTGCTGGGCTAGAGGGCGGCCAACACTTGCGCCCCGGCATGTTGGAGCCGGCGAAGCATCCGATGAGCCGGCTGCAACCGCGCCTGGACAGCCAGGAGCTGCTCTTCAAGTGTCCGGTTCGCATCCGGCGCGATGTTGGCCCCCGCCTGACGACGCGCCTCGCGATGGGCCTCAATGCTTTGGGCGGCGAAGGCGGAGTAGCCGGGGAAGTAGTCTGCACCAAAAAACAAGCAGTAGCTCAAGATAAGCCAAAAACCCAGGCGGCAAGGGGCAGGGGAGGGCCGAGGAAGGCGGCTTACCATCGATCAAATCCTCGATCCTGCCGAAGCCTTCATCCAGGGCCCGCCGGGTCTCAGACCAGCTCGCCGCCTCGGTCTCATACTCCGCCTTCAAGGCGGCTTCGCTGTCCTACGCCGCCTGCAGGGCCGCTTTGTGGCTCTCCTCTTGGTCGGCCAGCTTCTTGGCTAGGCGATCCCGTTCCTGGACCAAGGCGGCGTGCTCGGCCTCCTTGGTATGAAGGGCGGCCTTCGCTTCGCCGAGCTCCTTCCTCAAGTCGGCGTTGGCCCCTGAAGACAAAGAAAGAGAAAAATTAATAAGCAAAGGGTCGTCAAGAAAGATCCGACCCGACTGCATGGCAGTCGGCCCGAATCTCGGGGACTACACCCAGTGGGTGCGCTGACGCGCCCCCACATGAGACAAACAAGATCAAGTACTTACTTCGGCTGTCGGCCAGGTCGTCGGTCCTCCGGCTCAACTCCCGAGCCTGGGAGTTGAAGGCGGCAGCACAGAGGTTGTGATATTCCTGAAAGTTCAGACAAAAAGCAAAGTAAGGTAGCCGTCGAGAAAGATCCGACCCGACTGCGCAGCAGTCGGCCCGAATCTCGGGGACTACACCCAGTGGGTGCGCTGACACGCCCCCACGGAAGAAATCAGGAAATCAAAAGCAGCCAAGAATGAAGGACTTACCCAGATGGCGGCTCGCGTCGTCAGGAACTCCTGGGTGAACTGTTGCAGCAGGGCGGCCTGAGCTTGCAGCCGGCTCCGGACCCCTTGAGCCGCCACATTCAGCTCGCCGGTCCCCCCGCTAGGAGTCCACTCGGACGTGGCACTGCTGGCCGCCTCCAGATCTTCCACCGACTGTCCTGTGCCCGTGACTCGGCACAACTCCGGCGGAGCGGTGCCTCCCCCTGCGCGCCGGCTCGTCGCCGGCTACACCTCGAGGCCGGCTCTGTTCTCCGGCTCACCTCCGGTCGGCCCCTCTGGCGCCGCTGACGAGTGGCCGCCTTGGCCCGCTCCGGTTGGCGCTGCTGGCGGCGCTCTCCTCGCGAAGGCCACGGGGTCCTCCCCCCTCTCCATCAACGGCAGGTCTTGGACGATCTCCTCCGCCAAGGGCAATGGGGTGTCGGGGGCTACGGCTCGGAGAGGAATGGCGAGCAGCGGAGGCTGGTTGTGCGAGCTTTCCGCCTCCATCTCCGCGGTAGCCGCCTCCGTCTGGGCCTTGGCTGCCGCGTCGGCCTGCTCCCTCACCACCTGGGCGGCCGCCTTCTCCGCCGCCTTGTGCTCCTCCCGTGCTTTGCGGGCGTTCTGCTCTGTGGCCTCCCTGAGATCGGCGCGGGGGTCCACGCGGCGGGAGCTCGAAGACCCTCCAGCCGGCCCCACGAGGAGCCGCCCGGACCCCGCTCAAGGGAAAGCGGTGCCCTGTCCAGCAGGCGAGAAAAAGTTAAGAAGAATATTCGAAGAAAAAGAGAATGATGAAGGGCATGCGACCAGGCAATCAGCGACCTACGCTGAAACCGCCTGAGGCTGCTTCACCGCCTTGCGGAAGCGGGCCGCCTTCGCGGCCGCCTCGTCTCGTTTTGTCTCCGCGGTAGAGGGCTTGGACTTCTTCGGCCGACTGCCGAAGAGGCCTGAAGCGGCCCGGCGCTTCTGCGCGCCGCAGGCGGCCGGTGCGATGGACGAGCCCGCGCCCTAATAGTCGGCCGCCGGCTAGCGACGCGGGGCGAATTCGGCTTCAGCATCGTCCGGCCAGTCCTCGAAGCTCGCGGTGAACCTTGAGCCTTCGGGCACGGCGTTGTCCCCCACGACGGTGTCTTCCATGGCAGACGCCCCCAAGTCCGGGTTGTCAACATCGTCCACCGTGCGGTCGGGGGCATACTGGCGTTCAATCCCTGCCGCCCCGGCCGGCGGCGGAAGAAGAGGGTTCTGCTCAAAGGAACCGACTGGTCAGAAGCCGGCCGTCACGAAGCCAGCAGACGACAAAACGAAGATAGAGAGAGAAGCTTACCACGGGCGGAGGATTGGCGCGAGAATACGGCGCCTTGCCGTATTGCCAGTCCCCGGCGAGCTTGCAGTTGGCGATGTAATTAACCATGAGCGCCACCTCCGCGTGGGGCATTTCCCATGTGCTCAGCCGGCTTGGGTCGAAGCGGCCGCTCATCTGACACATCATATGGGGCCGGCTTTGGAGAGGAAGAATCCGGCACTCCACGAAGGCGGCCACCAAGTCGGCCCCGCGCAGGCCTTCCGACTGGATCATCACCCGAAGCCGGGAGACGGCGGCGTTCCCGGCCGGAGACAGTGACCGAGACCGGAAACCCCACGAGGGCTGCCTCCTAGCCGGCGGGCCGGCTACGTAAGCCGGCAGGTTGATGTAGTCTCCTTGCTCGGCGACGTTCCTCACGTAGAAGTATGATTTTTGCCATACCTTCACCAACTGGATTAGGGGGATGGACGGGAATGGATTGTTCTCGCTCGCCCTCCTCATGGCGATGAAGGCCCCGCAGGGTGCGGCCACGCCAGCGATGACGGTGCCGAGTTTGCTCTGGAAGAACTCTCCCCAGAGCTCCAGCGTGGGGAGCAGCCCCAAGAAGCCTTCGCAGAGGGAGACGAAGGCCGACAGCAGCATCACCGCATTGGGCGTGAGGTGATGCGGCTGGAGGTTGTAGAAATCGAGGAAGGAGCGCAGAAATCCGCTCGCCGGAAGGCCGAAGCCGCGCAGGCAGTGCAAGCGGAAGACGACCCGCTCGCCCTCCTTCGGCGCCGGCGAGATCTCCGTCTCCGGCGCCAGGCGGACCTGCACGAGGTTGGCGCCGGGCAGGCGCCGAGTCTGGCAGAGGAACTCCACATGGTCTTCATGGACGTTGGAGCCGTCCCACGAGCTTGACAACGCCATGGGAGCGAGGCGATGTGGAGACGCGGCGGCGCTGAGACGGGAGGCTGCGGCGGCAACAAGAGGAAGAAACGAGGATTAGGAGGGGCGGAGCGAGAGAGAGCGTGCGAACCTCTATCGCTCTCCCTCCTCCCCCTACTTATAGGCTCGCGTGGCGGAGCCGAGGAGGCGCGGCCTGGGGAAGCATGGGGATCGATCGTGCCCACTCCCCATGTCCCGCGATTATTGAGCCTTAACGGCGAGACAAAACCGCCGCGGGAAGGCGAGCGGCCCATGTGGGCCACGAAAGATCCGCGCTCGGACCGAGGCCTGCGAGTGGCGGGCCCGGGCCTGCGGCGACGTCCCGTCGCGCGTGTGCATTGGCAGGATTTCCTCGCCACGTGGTCCGTGTTCCTGCCTACGAGAACAGGAGCTCTCTGAAGTCGGCGTGCACCAGCAAAGCCGGCTCTTCAGGATAGGAAGCTGACCAAGCTTCTCGTCCGTCTGTCCGCCTCGAAGCTCGATCAGCTTCGGGGACTACTGTCGGAGTAAATAGCCATGGGTAGCCTAGCCGGCTTCCCCTGGCCCTTCTGAAAAAATTACGAGCCCGTTCGGCTCTCAGGAATCCAAGACGTGGGGCCGCCTTCCCCTTGCCGGCTGTCACCCAGGCCAGCTCGAGGAAGCCGGCCCGACTTTACCCCTCATGAAGAAAATCATGGGAGGCCGACTCGAAGAAGCCGGCTCCAAGATGCCGACTCTAAGAAGCCGGCCATGAGGAGGCCGACTCCAAGAAGCCGGCTCCCATAAAGCGGTCGAGACCGTACCCTCAAAGTTTGCATCCACCTAGCGGCGATGAGACGGGGCGTGGCTATAGTAAAGCCTGCCACCCTCGAATCCCGGAGCATGCCTGCCACAGTGCGCCGTACGGAGTGGCCATGACCCGTCCGGCGCGGCACTGTTGCCATGTTAACCCTGATGTCATCCACGACGGGCTACCAGTACGACCCACAGGCTGTGGGCCCCTTTGGGCGGAGAGACACCTGAAGGCGGCCTGGCCTCCCCCAGGTGGCCCGAGACGGGGCCGGCTCCCTGCAGCCGGCTCGCTTCCCCTCTCGAAGAAGATGCCCCATTAAGGAGACAAGACGTGGCAAGGCTACAGTAATCGCCCGCCGGACGGCAGCACTGTAGCCACGCCTACCTCGACGAAGCCCTCGTCATCAGGATGAGGCAATAGTAACCAGCCATCGACAAGACCCTTGGTAGTGGGGCCTGTCTGTTGCCAAGGAGTTGGTAGCCGGCGGGACCCACTAGCTGGCGGGCCCTAGCGGTCGGCGCAGAAGCCGGCGAGCGCGGTCACAGACGGCTGGGCCCCGCGCCCAGTCGGATTACCATTGTACCCCCGGGGGGTAGGCCTATATAAACCCCCCGGGGCACCCATGCAAAGGGTTGGACCCCCTGCTAGTCTTAGACACCACGCAAGGAGAGGAAGCAGGCTAGCAGTGCCCTTCTTCCCCCTCACATCAAACAGCTCAAGGAGCATTGTGTAGCTACTTGTTCATCTAGTGATCATGCGGAGACCCCGCAGAGCAGCAGTAGGGGTGTTATCTCCACGGAGAGCCTCGAAGCTGGGTAAGATCCGCCGGCGTGCATGTCTTCGCCTTATCCTGTTTCCAGGCACCGGCGATGTCTTACTGGCTCCCACAATGATAAGCCACCCGTTGGCATATGTCGCACCTACCACCCGACACCTTAGTTCGGAGCCAACTGCGCCGATCGAAGATGGGCGGTTGGACGCCACCTCGGGGCCTACGATCCCAACGGCGATTGAGCCGAACACCAGCCCCGTACTCTGCGAGACTCGTGACTCCAAGGAGCCGGACTCCTCTCCGGACTCCGAACCCTCCGTGCCCCTGTCGATCGAATCTGATTGGGCACCGATCATGGAGTTCACGGCCGCGGACATCTTTCAGCACTCGCCTTTCGGCGATATCCTGAAGTCACTGAAGTCTCTCTCTTTATCAGGAGAGCCCTGGCCGGACTACGGTCAGCAAGGTTGGGGTACGGACGATGAAGAAATTCAAAGCCCACCCACCACCCACTTTGTAGCCACTGTCGACGACTTAACCGACATGCTCGACTTCGACTCCGAAGACATCGACGGTATGGACGCCGACGAAGGAGATGATGAAGAACCAGCGCCTACTAGGCCCTGTAAAGCCACCTCATCATATGACATATACATGGTGGACACCCCAAAAGAAGGAGATGGCGATGGAACAGTGGAGGACGACCCCTCCAAGAAACAGCCTAAGCGCCAGCGTCAGCGGCGCCGCTCAAAATCCCGCCAAAAGAAATATGGCGATTCCAGCACGGGAGATAATAATACTCCGGAAAGTGCCGAAGAGAACCCCCTCCAGCAAGATTTAGCACAGGAGGACGGAGAAGCCAGCCCTCATGAGAGAGCGGCAGACAGGGAGGTCGAGGACGACAATTATATGCCTCCCTCCGAAGACGAGGCAAGCCTCGACGACGACGAATTCGTCGTACCGGAGGATCCCGTCGAGCAAAAGCGTTTTCAACACAGGCTTATGAACCGGCAAGAAGCCTCAAGAAAAAATAGCTACATCTTAAAGCTGATCAAGATTTGCTAGTCGACAGATGGACTGAAGTCCTTGCGGCCGAAAAGCATAAACTCGAACGCCCCTCCAAGAGCTACCCAAAGCGTAGGTTGCTGCCCCGATTAGAGGAGGAAGCACTTGATGCGGCCGACCGGCCACCTCGTGGCCGCGACAGAGAGGCCTCTCGGCCCTCCACTCAAGCCGCACCCCGTACCAAGGCATGGGAATATGTGCCGGACTTATGAGATATGTTGGAGGACAAGGCAAGGCAAACAAGATCGATCTACAGATCGCGTGGGCGCCCTACGGCTCGAGACAGTAACCGTCACGCCGGCCACAAATTCGGCAGGGCCGAACACAGTAGACAAAGATCATTGGAGTTACGTCATGATATAGCCCAGTACAGAGGCGCCGCACACCCACTATGCTTCACAGACGAAATAATGGATCATCAAATCCCCGAGGGTTTCAAACCCGTAAACATCGAATCATATGATGGCACAACGGATCCTGCGGTATGGATCGAGGATTATCTCCTTCATATCCACATGGCCCGCGGCGATGATTTCCACGCCATCAAATACCTCCCACTCAAGCTTAAAGGACCAGCTCGGCATTGGCTTAACTGCTTGCCAACAAGATCAATCAGTTGTTGGGAGGACCTGGAAGCCGCATTTCTCGATAATTTCCAGGGCACTTATGTGCGACCCCCAGACGTCGATGACCTAAGCCACGTAATTCAGCAGCCAGATGAATCGGCCAGGCAATTCTAGACACGGTTCCTAACAAAGAAAATCAAATAGTCGACTATCCGGACGCAGAGGCCCTAGCAGCCTTCAAGCACAATATCTGTGATGAGTGGCTTGCCCGGCACCTAGGACACGAAAAGCCGAAATCCATGGCAGCACTCACGACACTCATGACCCGCTTTTGCGTGGGAGAAGACAGCTGGCTTGCTCATAGCAACAATATGACCAAGAACCTTGGTAATTCGGATACCAGGGACAGTAGTGGTGGGTCGCGTCGCAACAAGCAGAAGCACCGCATTAACGGCGACAATGCTGAGGATATGGCAGTTAATGCCGGATTCAGAGGCTCTAAATCCGGTCAGCGGAAAAAGCCATTCAAAAGGAATCCTAGGGGCCCATCCAGCTTGGACCGGTTTACTCGACCGCTTGTGCCAAATACATGGCACCCCCGAGAAGCCGGCCAATCACACCAACAGGGATTGTTGGGTGTTCAAGCAGGCAGGCAAGTTAAACGCCGAAAATGAAGACAAGGGGCTGCATAGCGATGACGACGAGGAGCCCCGGCCGCCGAACAACAATGGACAGAAGGGTTTTCCCCCACAAGTGCGAATGGTGAACATGATATACGCAACCCACGTCCCCAAGAAGGAGCGGAAGCGCGCGTTAAGGGACATATACGCGGTAGAGCCAGTCGCCCCAAAGTTCAACACATGGTCCTCCTGCCCGATCACCTTTGATCGGAGAGACCATCCCACTAGCATCCGTCATGGCGGATTTGCCGCATTGGTTCTAGATCCAATTATTGACGGATTTCATCTCACTAGAGTCCTTATGGACGGCGGCAGCAGCCTGAACCTGCTTTACCAGGATACAGTGCGGAAAATGGGCATAGATCCCTCGAGGATTAAGCCCACCAAAATGACCTTTAAAGGCGTAATACCAGGTGTGGAGGCCAACTGTACAGGCTCAGTCACACTTGAAGTGGTCTTCGGATCTCCGGATAATTTCCGAAGCGAGGAGTTGATCTTCGACATAGTCCCATTCCGCAGTGGCTATCACGCACTGCTCGAACGAACCGCATTTGCCAAGTTCAATGCGGTACCGCACTACGCATACCTTAAGCTCAAGATGCCAGGTCCTCAAGGAGTAATTACGGTCAATGGAAACACCAAACGCTCCCTCCGAACGGAGGAGCACACGGCGGCCCTTGCAGCGGAAGTACAAAGCAGCCTCTCTAGGCAGTTCTCCAGTCTGGCCATTAAACATTCGGACACCGTCAAGCGCGCCCGGAGTAACCCACAAAAAGACCTCCTGGCACGTTCCGAGTAGGCGTAGCAATGCGGCCCCAACCCCATCCCTCGCAACAATGCGACATCAGTACTTCGCGTACATAACTACACTCTAAAAATACCATGGTACAGGGGGAGGGGCACCATCACGGGACGCCCAAATCGCGGCTTAAACCGCACCAGGGGCTGCCAATTTTTTAAAAAAATTCTCTTACTTTCTGGACTCCATTCTCCGGAAGGCCCGTTCGGCAGTTCAATTGCCGCACAAACGATGCAAGAACCAGGGAGGCAGACAAGCCACGCTGCATTACAGAACTCCCAGGTGGTCTCTATCACGAGCAGTATATCTGTTTCGCATACTATTCCGCAGCTTGCCCCTGGAGCAGACATGTTAAATAGTCCAACTTTTTGTTTATCGCATTACCTGTATCGTTCTGCTTTGATTGCAGCCATTTTTAATAAACAATGCATAGCTTTTGTCTATTTTTGCATTACCTTTTTATAAATCTATGTTCCTTAACGACATGTTGCACCCCTACAATTTGGTACGGCCAAAATACGCTAGGGGCTTTAGTACCCCTCAATATGGTGTGAGAAGTCCGAACACTTTCACAAGTGCGGCACCCTGAACTTATAGCATTATATGCATCGGCTCCGAATCATGTCTTGGGTCAATAGTTGGGTTTGTCTGGCTCCTATGTTTTGGTGCCTTACGTTCCGCTATATCGGCTAAGGTAGCACTAGGAGAACCACTGCAATTGTGCCCCAGTTGAGCTGGGCCGAGCACCTCAGTGGAGAAAGCTAAAACTGACTGTCATGATGAAGCGAGAGCTGGTCGCTGTTCGAGAGGTTTTTTCGAGTCCCTAAAGACTTATGCCGCTTAGGGCGAGGAGTTGGCTCTGTCCGGCCAAGGCGTGGATAGCGCCCCGAACTCAGTCTTCCGAATACCAGGGGCTTCGCCGAAATTTAAAAATTATAGAATTCTATGGCTAAGTGAGAGTGTTCACATGCTATAGTCCGATTGCCTTGTTCGTTGGGCTGAGAGCCTCCCTCGAAGGACCCAAACATGGGAAAAAGAGCGCTCAGGTTTATCCCCGAACACCCCAGCACTAGCGGCACGGGGGTAGAAGCCGACGACTCGCCATCTCTCAGAATTGATAAACAGCCGCACAGAAGGTAATATTTTAAATTCAAACAGCATTGCTCAGCGCATATGAACAAGTTTTCAGCGAACATGACAAAAACGAGCGAGTTTTACTCAAAAATTACATCCCTAGAACATTCATCCACCACAAGGCAGGCACCCTTCAGAACATCCTTATAGTAATTCTCGGGCTTGCGATGCTCTTTCCCCGGCGGTGGCCCGTCCTTCACAAGCTTCTCAGCATCCAGCTTGCCCCAGTGCACCTTAGCACGGGCAAGGGCCCTACGGGCACCTTCAATGCAGACGGAGCACTTGATGACTTCGAGCCTTGGACAGGCCTCCACCAGCCGCGGCACCAGCCCGAAATAGCTCCCAGGCAGAGCCTCTCCAGGCCACAGCCGAACTAAGAGGCCCTTCATGGCCTGTTCGGCCTCCTTGTGGAGCTCGACCAGTTGCTTCAGCTGGTCGCTCAGGGGCACGGGGTGTCCGGCCTCAGCATACTGAGACCAGAACACCTTCTCTGTCGAGCTGCCCTCCTCGGCCCGATAGAATGCGGCGGCATCGGACACACTCCGGGGAAGATCTGCGAACGCTCCTGGAGAGCTCCGGATTCGGGTAAGTAACAAGTAACTCACGTTTATATGTTTGCTTTGCATAAAGAATGCCTTACCCGCCGCTATCTTCTTCACCTCATCCAACTCCTGGAGGGTCTTCTGGGATTCGGTCTTGGCAGACTTGGTTGAGTCAAGCTCCAAACTCTCATGTTTTTTCATGAGAACCTGGAGCTCTTGCCGCACCTTGCCAACCTCGGCCTCATACTTCTCCCGCTCGTTGCGATCTGCGGCCGCACTCTTCTCGGCCTCGAGCAGCGCTTGCTTAAGGGTTGCCACCTCAGATGTGGCCCCTACAATAGCCACGTTAATCCTGTCATTTTTTTGCAATTGCACCTTTTTTCTATATATTCAAACAAGGTATTTCTTACCTTCCTTCTCCTCGAGCTGCTTCTTGGCACGCCCGAGCTCTTGCTCGGACTTCTCGAGGCTCTGCTTCAGCGTGTCCACTTCCGCAGTCAGCGCGGCGGACGCCAGCAGAGAAGCCTGCATACGCATATTGACTTCTTTGTTAGACTCCTGCGAATTCTTTGATCCTCTATTCAGCTTTTCTCCCCGAACGCCCAACAGAGCATCAGGGGCTACTGTCTATGCGGTACTATTATTTACACATTCTTTACTTACCTCAAAGCCTGTCAAAAGGCTAGTACAAGCTTCAGTCAGTCCGCTCTTGACGGACTGAACCTTCTGGACCACCGCACTCATAATAGTGCGGTGCTCCTCGTCGATGGAGGCGCCTTCGAGCACCTCCAACAGATTGTCCGGCGCCCCCGGGTGGACGGGGGTCACCGGCACGGTGGGCTTGCTCCTCTTAGAAGGAGGTCGCCCGCTGGACTCTGGAACCTTTGAAGGTTCCGGAGCGGTGTCCGGCCTTGGGCCGGACTTGGAGCCCTGGGGGGTTTCATCCCCTTTACTCCTAGAGTCCGGGAGGTCGCCTTGCGGCGCTTCCAGGGCCACCTCCTCCCTGCTCGGAACCTGTTGGGACAACACTTCAGTGTCGTCCGTAGGGCGGGGAGAGGAAGCCGTCGGAAGCGAGTTCACATTCGACGAGTCCAGTGAGCCGCTCGACGACACGTCGAGCCGGTCTTTGGGTGGGCTGCATAAACATATTCGACATAAAGGAAAGATGTGCAATAAACAAATACTATGAATTACTCCGGTATCCGGATACTCACGATTTTGCCAGGGCTTGGCCCTGGGCTGCCACTCCTCCCCGCCGTTGTAGGCGTCGGTGGAGTAGTCCGGAGGAAGGGTTTTCCCCTTCTTGGACCCTCCGGCCTCCCTAGAGAGGGCGGCCTTCCTTTTCTTCTCTCCTCCCGCTAGAGGGGGAGAGGTTTCTTCTTCTTCCTCCTCGACTTCATGGGAGGAATGCGCTTCGGAACCGTCAGATGATGAATCCGACACCTCCTGGCGCCGGGCACTCTTTCGAGTTCCTGTAGCCCTTTTCGCGGCCTTCTTCTCCAGCACCACATAGGGTGCCGGAACCAGCAGCTTCGCCAAGCGAGCGTCCACTGGGCCTTCGGGCAAAGGAGCCAGACAGTTGATCTGTCCGGACGTCACCTGCCAATCCTGTCAAAGGTAAGGGAGCTTAGATCCCGCATGGAGTCAAACTATGAAAAACTAATATCCTATAAAAGGAAAAAACAACTTACCGCGTGAGCGTGATGCCGCGTACTGAATCCGCGATCCTTGGTAGCGGATGCGGGGGCCTCAGCACCCTTGAAAAGCACCCTCCAGGCATCTTCGTACGTCGTGTCGAAGAGCCTGCTCAGAGTTTGGTGCCGCGTCGGGTCGAACTCCCACAGGTTGAAAGCCCGTTGTTGACACGGGAGGATCAGGCGGATGAGCATAACCTGGACTACGTTGACAAGTTTGAGCTTCTTGTCCACCAAGGTTTGGATGCATGTTTGGAGTCCGGTCAGCTCTCCTTTTTTACCCCAAGACAGGACCGTCTCCTTCCAGGAGGTGAGCCGTGTAGGGGGTTCGGATCGAAACTCGGGGGTTGCGACCCATGCGGGGTCACACGGCTCGGTGATATAAAACCACCACGATTGCCACCCCTTCATGGTCTCCACAAAGGAGCCCTCGAGCCATAGGACGTTGGCCATCTTGCCCACCATGGCGCCTCCGCACTCCGCCTGGTTGCCGCGCACCACCTTCGGCTTGACGTTGAAATTCTTGAGCCATAGGCCGAAATGGGGGCGGATGCGGAGGAAAGCCTCGCACACGACGATAAACGCCAAGATGTTGAGGACGAAGTTCGGGGCCAGATCATGGAAATCCAGGCCATAGTAGAACATGAGCCCCCGGAAAAATGGGTGTAGAGGGAAGCCCAGTCCGCGGAGGAAATGGGGGAGGAATACCACCCTCTCATGGGGCCTAGGGGTGGGGATGAGCTGCCCCTTTTTGGGAAGCCAGTACGCAATGTCGTTAGACAAGTATCTGGCCTTCCTCAGCTTCTTGATGTGTCCCTCCGTGACGGAGGAGACCATCCACTTGCCTCCCGCTCCGGACATGGCTGGAGAGGGTTGAGGTGGGAGTGCGGACTTGGGCGCTGGAGCTCGAGTGCGCGAGAATGGATAGGCAAAGGAGGAAGAAGGCGTAGGTGAAAAGGTGGATCCTTATCCCCTTATATGGGTGGACGCAACTACGTGTCCCCACCAGCCTGGTAAAACTCGCTTATCTCCAAGCACCGTAATCAATGGCGCGGTTGGGTTACCCATGCCTGTATTAATGAGAATACCGGAATAAGGGGACACGATCTCTGCTTTGACAAAGACGTGCCAAGGAAACCGCCTCGCATGACGCGCTGAGGTGTGTAAATATTATTCTCTCTATGGCAATATGTGGAAACTTATTTTGCAGAGCCGGACACTATCTTTGTGTTCAAAATCTTCTATGAAGTACTTGGAGGAGGAACCCACCTTGCAATGCCGAAAACAATCTGCGCGCTGGACTCGTTGTCATTGAAGCCTGGTTCAGGGGCTACTAAGGGAGTCCTGGATTAGGGGGTGTTCGGATAGCTAGAGTATACCTTCAGCCGGACTCCTGGACTATGAAGATACAAGATTGAAGACTTCGTCCCGTGTTCGGAAGGGACTTTCCTTGGCGTGGAAGGCAAGCTTGGCGATACGGATATCCAGACCTCCTACCATCGTAACCGACTTTGTGTAACCCTAACCCTCTCCGGTGTTTATATAAACCGGAGGGTTTTAGTCCGTAGGACAACATAGACAACAACAATCATACCATAGGCTAGCTTATAGGGTTTAGCCTCTCTGATCTCGTGGTAGATCTACTCTTGTACTACCCATATCATCAATATTAAACAAGCAGGACGTAGGGTTTTACCTCCATCGAGAGGGCCCGAACCTGGGTAAAACTTCGTGTCCCTTGCCTCCTATTACCATCCGGCCTAGACGCACAGTTCGGGACCCCCTACCCGAGATCCGCCGGTTTTGACACCGATAGATCCCATCTCGGATTTCATGGCTTCCAGCCATTTGTCAGAATCTGGGCCCGCCATCGCTTCTTCATAGTTTGAAGGTTCACCATTGTCTAACAACATGATTTCCAGGACAGGGTTGCCATACCACTCTGGTGCGGATCGTGTCCTTGTGGACCTACGAAGTTCAGTAGCAACTTGATCTGAAGTTTCATGATCATCATCATTAACCTCTTCTCTAGTCGGTGCAGGCACCTTAGGAACATTTTCTTGAGCTGTGCCACTCTCTAGTTCAAGAGGCAACACTTCATCTAGTTCTACTTTCCTCCCACTTACTTCTTTCGAGAGAAACTCTTTCTCTAGAAAGGATCCATTCTTGGCAACAAAGATCTTGCCTTCGGATCTGAGGTAGAAGGTATACCCAATAGTTTCTTTAGGGTATCCTATGAAGACGCATTTTTCCGAATTGGGTTCGAGCTTTTCAGGTTGATGTTTCTTGACATAAGCATCGCATCCCCAAACTTTTAGAAACGACAGCTTAGGTTTCTTCCCAAACCATAATTCATATGGTGTCGTCTCAACGGATTTCGATGGAGCCCTATTTAAAGTGAATGCGGCAGTCTCTAAAGCATAGCCCCAAAATGACAGCGGTAGATCGGTAAGAGACATCATAGATCGCACCATATCCAATAGAGTGCGATTACGATGTTCGGACACACCATTACGCTGAGGTGTTCCAGGCGGCGTGAGTTGTGAAACTATTCCACATTTCCTTAAGTGTGTGCCAAATTCGTGACTCAAGTATTCTCCCCCACGATCTGATCGCAAGAACTTGATTTTTCTGTCACATTGATTTTCAACCTCACTCTGAAATTCCTTGAACTTTTCAAAGGTCTCAAACTTGTGTTTCATTAAGTAGACATACCCATATCTACTCAAGTCATCAGTGAGGGTGAGAACATAACGATAGCCACCACGAGCCTCAACACTCATTGGACCGCACACATCAGTATGTATGATTTCCAATAAGTTGGTTACTCGCTCCATTGTTCCTGAGAACGGAGTCTTGGTCATTTTACCCATGAGGCATGGTTCGCACGTGTCAAATGATTCGTAATCAAGAGACTCCAAAAGTCCATCTGCATGGAGCTTCTTCATGCGTTTGACACCTATGTGACCAAGGCGGCAGTGCCACAAGTATGTGGGACTATCATTATCAACCTTACATCTTTTGGTATTCACACTATGAATATGTGTAACATTACGCTCGAGATTCATTAAGAATAAACCATTCACCAGCGGGGCATGACCATAAAACATATCTCTCATATAAATAGAACCACCATTATTCTCGGATTTAAATGAGTAGCCATCTCGAATTGAACGAGATCCTGATACAATGTTCATGCTCAAAGCTGGCACTAAATAACAATTATTGAGGTTTAAAACTAATCCCGTAGGTAAATGTAGAGGTAGCGTGCCGACGGCGATCACATCGACCTTGGAACCATTCCCGACGCGCATCGTCACCTCGTCCTTCGCCAGTCTTCGCTTATTCCGCAGCTCCTGCTTTGAGTTACAAATGTGAGCAACCGCACCGGTATCAAATACCCAGGAGCTACTACGAGTACTGGTAAGGTACACATCAATTACATGTATATCACATATACCTTTAGTGTTGCCGTCCTTCTTGTCCGCTTAGTATTTGGGGCAGTTCCGCTTCCAGTGACCACTTCCCTTGCAATAAAAACACTCAGTCTCAGGCTTGGGTCCATTCTTTGACTTCTTCCCGGCAGCTTGCTTAGCGGGCGCGGCAACCCCCTTGCCGTCCTTCTTGAAGTTCTTCTTACCCTTGCGTTTCTTAAACTTAGTGGTTTTATTAACCATCAACACTTGATGTTCCTTTTTGATCTCCACCTTCGCTGATTTCAGCATTGAATATACCTCAGGAATGGTCTTTTCCATCCCCTGCATATTGAAGTTCATCACAAAGCTCTTGTAGCTCGGTGGAAGCGACTGAAGGATTCTGTCAATGACCGCGTCATCCGGGAGATTAACTCCCAGCTGAGTCAAGCGGTTATGCAACCCAGACATTTTGAGTATGTGCTCGCTGACAGAACTATTTTCCTCCATCTTACAACTGAAGAATTTGTCGGAGACTTCATATCTCTCGACCCGTGCATGAGCTTGGAAAACCATTTTCAGCTCTTTGAACATCTCATATGCTCCATGTTGCTGAAAATGCTTTTGGAGCCCCTGTTCTAAGGTGTAAAGCATGCCGCACTGAACGAGGGAGTAATCATCAGCACGTGACTGCCAAGCGTTCATAACGTCTTTGTTCTCTGGGATGGGTGTGTCACCTAGCGGTGCTTCTAGGACATAACCTTTCTTGGCAGCTATGAGGATGATCCTCAGGTTCCGGACCCAGTCCGTATAGTTGCTACCATCATCTTTCAGCTTGGTTTTCTCTAGGAACG
Organism: Triticum dicoccoides; assembly: GCF_002162155.2. Taxonomy (NCBI): domain Eukaryota; kingdom Viridiplantae; phylum Streptophyta; class Magnoliopsida; order Poales; family Poaceae; genus Triticum; species Triticum dicoccoides. Next base: position 170,776,149 of record NC_041384.1, read on the forward strand.
CATTGAAGTTGAGGGCAACATTAGCGTGGGCCATTTGATCTACAAGACATAATGTAAAGATTTTAGACTAAGTTCATGATAATTAAGTTCATCTAATCAAATTATTCAATGAACTCCCACTTAGATAGACATCCCTCTAGTCATCTAAGTGAAATATGATCCGAGTCAACTAGTGTAACGCCCCGAGACCGATGTGCCAGGTGTCTTCCAGTTATTCGCTGTCATTGCCATATAATTTGCTTGCGTGTTGCATCTTATCATGTCATCATGTGCATTGCATCATCATGTTTTAAAACTTGCATGCGTCCCGGCCTCCTCGTTCTCTCCGTTGTCCGTTCTGAGCCCAGACACACTTGCACGCGCCCGCGGCATGTCTGAAATAGTATTTTATAAGTGGCTGGTAAATGTTCTCGGAATGGGATGAGAGTTTACGTGTGGTCTTATTTTAGTGTAGCTAGACCGCCTGTCAAGTTTCATCGCATTCGGAGTTCGTTTGATAGCCCAACCGTTAAACTATAGCGGCAATATAGCCGGTCAAACGTCGGACGTTTTCGGTCTCCGGAAACAGTTGCCGGGCTGCACTCCTCTCCTCTCATCTCAGCCCAACCTCTTTTCACAACCCACTTGCAGCCCACCTAGGTCCAGCCTACATCTCCTCACGTTCGGAACCGCCAGATCGCGGTCGGACGGTCAAGAAACCCCCCTTCCTAACCCTAATCCTAGCCCCTTTTCCTATTTAAACCAACTCCCCTTCCATTTTGGGCAGCTACCTACCCCTCCCCCTAAAATTCCGTGCCCCCAATCATCTCCCAACCGCCTCCCACCTTCTTCCCCTCGTTTTCCGGCGATCTCCACCTCCACCTCGCCACTTGGCAGCGCCCCATTGGCTGCGCCACCACCCCGCACCGCTCGTGGCCAATCGAGCAAGGCCACGTCGCCCCCCTGCCCCGCTCCTATCGCCCCGCATTGCCAGGCCCGCGTCAGGCCCGCCTGGGCCCCGATCTGGGCTCTGAGGCCCGCACCGCGCCGCCCTGCTCCCCGAGCTCCAGATCGGGAGAGGGAGATCCCGATCCGAGCTCCTCCGCCGCCAACAGCGCCCCGCTGCCCCGTCGTCCGCGCTCGCCGGCGACGAGCGCCGCCCATCGCCGGAGACCTCCAGAAAGCAAGCCTCGCCGCCCCGCCTCTCTACTTCCTTCTCCTCCCTCCTTTGGCCTCTCCCTCTAAATTCTCCCTCTCTCTCGCAGGTGCCCGCTGCCGCCGCCCAGGGAGCTCGTCGTTGGCCCCGTCTTCGCCAGATCCGGCCGGGATCCACCGGATCCGGGGCCCCACGACCCGTTCCCGGCCTCTCCAGCTTCGCCGAACCCCGCCGTCGCCGGAGTTTTGTCACGCTGCCGCCATCTTCTTCGCAGAGCCAGGGACGAGCGCGCCCGCTCGCGTTGACTCCCGCGTGGGTCGGATTCCTCTCCGCCGGCCCAGCCGCTCCCCTGTGCCGCGCAAGGCCCAGCGCCGCTGGCCTCCTCTGCCAAGCCGGGCCGAGGCCCATGGTGAGGCCACCCCAGCGCCCGTCCTTTTTTTTTCCTTTGTTGGGCTTCTTGTCTAGATTCGGCCCAGTTCCTGTTTTTTTCAGATCTGCGTTTAGCCATTTATCCTGAGACTGCATTTTTACAGAAAAGACCCTCATGTTCATGCATATAATAACTCACAATTCGTGCATCTGTTTAAAACGATTTATATATGAAACTTGCTTAGAGTTTTGTCTAGTTTAATAATATGTCACTTTCATCCATGTTTAAAATGTCTAAGATGATGTTTGGTTAAATTTGCTCCTATGCCATGCTAAAATGACTTAATTCATAACTAAATAACCGTAGCTCCGTTTTTAACAAACTTTATATGTAAATGGGGTAGAATTTTGCCTAGTTTATCATGGTGACATTGTTTTGCATGCCTAACAACTCTAAAATATGGTTTAGGGCAGAACAGGACCTAACCTAATATATGCACATGAGGAGTTTCCGGACTTGTTGTTTTGTTGTTCCGGCCTCATTTAAACTTGACTAGATGGGTAGTTTTCATTTGCTTCACCCTCTTGCCATGTTTAACAACATTTAATATTGTTGGGTACATAAACAAGATCGAACTAAATAATTGATGTGGTGTTCCGTTAATATGCAACTCGTTGCATATTGAGCTCCACTTAATTTGTAGGGTTGTTTGTGCACTTTGCCATGCCATGCATATTTAAACCGGACATGCATCATACTTGTTTGCGCATCGTGCCATGTTGTTGTAGTGGTTGTTCACTATGTTGCGTGCTTCTTTCCGGTGTTGCTTCTTCGGGTTGGTTCCGATAACGTCGCGTTTCTGAGGAACCGTTCGTCTACGTTCGTTTATCTTCTTCATAGACTCGTTCTTCTTCCTTGCGGGATTTCAGGCAAGATGATCATACCCTCGAAATCACTACTATCTTTGTTTTGCTAGATGCTCGCTCTTTTGCTATGCCTATGCTGCGATACCTACCACTTGCTTATCATGCCTCCTATATTGTTGAACCAAGCCTCTAACCCACCTTGTCCTAGCAAACCATTGTTTGGCTATGTTACCGCTTTGCTCAGCCCCTCTTATAGCTTAGTTAGTTGCAGGTGAAGATTGAAGTTTGTTCCTTGTTGGAACATGGAGATGTTGTTCCTTGTTGGAACATGTTTACTTGTTGGGATATCACAATACATCTTATTTAATTAATGCATCTATATACTTGGTAAAGGGTGGAAGGCTCGGCCTTATGCCTGGTGTTTTGTTCCACTCTTGCCGCCCTAGTTTCCGTCATATCGATGTTATGTTCCCGGATTTTGCATTCCTTACGCGGTTGGGTAATAATGGGAACCCCTTGACAGTTCGCCTTAAGTAAAGCTCTTCCAGCAATGCCCAACATTGGTTTTACCATTCGCCACCTAGCCTCTTTTCCCTTGGGTTTCGCGGACTCAAGGGTCATCATTATTTTAACCCCCCCCCCGGGCCAGTGCTCCTCTGAGTGTTGGTCCAAACTGTCAGCCGCCGGTGGCCACCAGGGGCAACTCTGGGCTAGCCTACCGGAAGTTTAGACAATCCGGTGTGCCCTGAGAAAGAGATATGTGCAGCTCCTATCGGGATTTGTTGGCACATTCGGGCGGTGTTGCTGGTTTAGTTTTACCCTGTCGAAATGTCTTGTAGAACCGGGATGCCGAGTCTGATCGGAATGTCTCGGGAGGAGGTCTATTCCTTCGTTGATCGTGAGAGCTTGTGATGGGCTAAGTTGGGACACCCCTGCAGGGATTTGAACTTTCGAAAGCCGTGCCTGCGGTTATGGGCAGATGGGAATTTGTTAATGTCCGGTTGTAGATAACTTGAACCTTAACTTAAGTAAAATGAATCAACAGCGTGTGTTACCGTGATGGTCTCTTTCCGGCGGTGTCCGGGAAGTGAACACGGTGTTGGAGTTATGCTTGACGTAGGTTGTTCTAGGATCACTTCTTGATCATACTTTTATCGACCGTGCTTTGCCTTCTCTTCTCGCTCTCATTTGCATATGTTTAGCCACCATACATGCTAGTCGCTTGCTGCTGCTCCACCTCATACCTTTACCTTACCCATAAGCTTAAATAGTCTTGATCGCAAGAGTGTGAGATTGCTGAGTCCCCGTGGCTCACAGATACTTCCAAAACCAGTTTGCAGGTGCCGTTGAGTCCGTGCAGATGACGCAACCAAGCTCAGGAGGAGCTCGATGAAGATCTTGTCCTTTGTGTTGTTTCGTTCTAGTTGATCAGTAGTGGAGCCCAGTTGGGGTCGATCGGGGACCTTTGTCGCATTTGGGGTTCTGCTTTTATTTTGGTTCTGTAGTCGGACCTTGTTTGTATCTGGATGATGGAATGCTTTATTCATGTAATTATGTGAAGTGGCGATTGTAAGCCAACTATGTACCTCTTTTCCCTTAATGTATTACATGAGTTGTGTGAAGATTACCTCACTTGCGACATTTCTTTCAATGCGGTTATGCCTCTAAGTCCTGCTTCAACACGTGGGAGATATAGCCGCATCGAGGGTGTTACAAGTTGGTATCAAAGCCTTCCCCGATCTTAGGAGCCCCACTGCTTGATTGTTTTTAGCAGCCATTGTTGAGTCTAGAAAAAAATGTTTTGAGTCATTTAGGAATTATATATCAGAGAGTTTAGGAATTCTTTTTACTTCCCAGTCTCCTCATCGCTCTGGTAAGGCATCCTGACGTAGAGTTTTGACTCTTCTCTTCTCAAATTTCACTAAGAAAAAATTTTAGGATCACGCGGGTATCTTGGAATCATTCCGATGGTTTTCTGACGAGAACATTGTCTTGGTGCCTCCTGTCAGGGGTTTTGTGGAAGTGTCTCGGGGAGTGGAGCTCTGAGGTGTTGTCGTCATAATTTTATTGTTGCAGTTCTGGAACCTGAGTTTAGTACGCCGACATCGAAAATCTCTTTTATGCAGTTCGTTGGTGAGATAACCTCGACGCCACCCAGTACTAGGGCGAGAGTTCAGGAGTATCGCCATAACTTGTATAACGAATGCTTTTGGAAGGTTGAGGTAGATGATTTCCGAAGATTTCTTGGTTATGTGTTGAAGGATGGATACAGCTGGATGTAGGATTTGCTAGTTTTGGGTGAGATATTATGCTTCCCCTGTATCCCCAACACCTGATTGCATAACCAAAAAAATTCAGGAGTTTCATAAGTGGGAATTCAAGTAGCTCTTAGGATATCTTTCCGACGGATGTATGATATGAAATTGGGGTTCGACGTCTAGTGGTCTGCCTATCCACGATCGGTTTTACAGTGGTCTCGTTGTGTCTTAAAGAGTCCTTGGCTATGCCGACTCGGGGACGCTTCGTATGTCATGTGCACTGCCTTGTACATGATGGTGCTGTACGATCGAGCCCGTGTAGGCCCCACCACGAAAACTTCGGACGAAATCTCTATCATATGTTTGTTCCGGCTTATTTTGCAAGCCACTCCTTTGTTTTTGTTTTGGTTTGTGGTATTCGAGTTGCTTCGGAGTCAAATGTGGATTCCATACCTTTCCTAAGCGGTGTTCTCATATTTCTTTGAGAATACAAATCCTTCTCGTTTATTGAGATTGTCATGTCAATCCTTTTTCACTGGTGTGTTTCTCTTCAAGTGGATCCAAACATTTCAACATCCGCAAGATCCAATCTCAGCTTCCTCAAAGGTGTCGTTTTCTTCCTTCCCAAGTTGTCTTTGTTTTCCCACCCACCCACCCTTTTTCCTTCAAGGACTCAGATTTCTCAATCAAGTATCATTTGATTGATGTGACGTCTCTCCATTCTTTTCCTTCAATGTTCTTATCCGGTGATTCTCATGAAGATTCTAACGGAGCTTCAAGTTCATCATTATTCATTCTCTTTCTCCTCCGGTGGAACTAATTCAAGCTTTGTTGATCATATCCTTCCCTTATTTCAAATGCCTTCTCATACCGGTGCTCCTCATGTTCATTCTTTTCTCGCTATTCAATTGTTCCGGAGTGCTCATAATATCTAGAAGAATCGTGTTTCCACTCTGCTTTCATTCAAGCTCTTTTGAGGATGTTATCTCTTTTGAGCCATGTAATTCAATCGGTGCATTCTCTCTTTTAAATCCCTCAACGGTATTTCTTTTGAGTGGGCCCTAACCCACAGGTCTTTTCCCAGGATCTTACCTGACTCTTCTTATTTCCTCCGGAGCCCATCATCTCAGAATTTATTCATTCTCATCTTTCAGTATCATTCTCTAAATTTTACCGGTGCTTCGTTCAAGTGATCTTTAATCAGCTCGTGATCTCTTCGTTCTCATGTATCTAAATCCTCTCAAGTATCCTCGTTCATTTCATAATTCTTCCCGGTGTTCCTCTATCTTTCCTTTGGTCATTTTAATTCTAACGGTGGTTCATTCAAGATTTCTCTTCCTTGTTTATCATATCAATTCATTCGTTGTTCCAAATCCCACCGGCGGTTCCATCAAGTACTTATCAAGTTATCGATATCTCTCTTAATCTTTGCTATGAGAATAAGTAGTATGCCAAATCCGTTTGCTCGTCATCAATTTAATTGGTGAAGGATGCGCACAACGTAATTCTTATTCTTTGTTTCATCCAAGTAATTTAATTCCCTATTCCGGAGGTTCATCAAAATTCTTGATCTCAATTGTTCATCTTATCTTTGTCCTGGAGTTCCTACCTCTCGCAATTATATCACCATGGAGATTCATCTAAATCATTACAAGGATTCACCTTGTGTTTTCAACTTCTCTTGCTTTTATCATCATTTTGTTTACCGGAGTTCCTCATGGATGTTCTACATGATGGTTCATCGAGGTTTTATTTCCTTCTCGAAGCGTTCATCAACATTCTTTTCTAAGGAGCTCAATCATTCTTCATTTTGTAATCCGGAGTGCAATTCTTTCTTCCATATCATTGGAGGTGGTATTATGTCATTCTTGATAATTCGAGTTCATGTTTCATGATTCATAGGTTGTTAACAATGAGGTATTTTAATCCATCAATCCCTTTGTTGGAATTATCTTGGGCTATATTTCACCTAAAACCGTCCCTAAGGATTGTTGCTAATTATGGTGCTTATAAATGGTCCAATTTCTTCATCTATCCTCCCGGTGAATTAAGTTTCTCATCTCCTTGTTGTTATCGATCCAATCTTTTGTTTTCGTTAGTGGCAGAATTTCACCTCAGTTTTGAGATGTTTTCCTTAAGCCCACATCAAGCTTACTCTTTTCGTTGTTGGTTTTCCAACAACTCTGTTCTAGCATTTGTTGTAAGCGTGCTCTCTCAAGATCGTGTTTCCCTTAGTCCATTCCATTCCATTCTTACTTTTGTTCCAGAGGCTTTGTGATGTTGCTCTCTTCAACCCTTCTTCTTGTTCTTGTCAGGACCTTGTTCTTTTCGTGCTTATCCACTTAACCGGAGTGTGTGCCGCTGCTCAAGTTCTTTCAGTTCATCAAGCCTCGCATATCTTTCCAACCGGAGTGCTATTCAAATTTGTTCTTCCTTGTTTCTCTTCCCTACCGGAGTGCTTTCAACTTTGTTCTACTTCGTTGCATTCTTACTTTCAAGTTGTTCAACTTCTGAAGGTTCTTTGGTTTCACTCATTTGTCAAAGAAGCAACTGAGTTTTACCTCTTCTCTGTCTCTTCCGTTTTCTCTCCGGTGCCATTCTAGATCTCGGGACGAGATCCTCTCATAGTGGTGGAGTGTTGTAACGCCCTGAGACCGATGTGCCAGGTGTCTTCCAGTTATTCGCTGTCGTTGCCATGTCAGTTGCTTGCGTGTTGCACCTTATCATGTCATCATGTGCATTGCATCATCATGTTTTAAAACTTGCATGCGTCCCGGCCTCCTCGTTCTCTCCGTTGTCCGTTCTGAGCCCAGACAACCTTGCACGCGCCCGCGGCATGTCCGAAATAGTATTTTATAAGTGGCCGGTAAATGTTCTTGGAATGGGATGAGAGTTGACGTGTGGTCTTATTTTAGTGTAGCTAGACCTCCTGTCAAGTTTCATCGCATTCGGAGTTCGTTTGATAGCCCAACCATTAAACTATAGCGGCAATATAGCCGGTCAAACGTCGGACGTTTTCGGTCTCCGGAAACAGTTGCCGGGCTGCACTCCTCTCCTCTCATCTCAGCCCAACCTCTTTTCACAACCCACTTGCAGCCCACCTAGGTCCAGCCTACCTCTGCTCACGTTCGGAACCGCTCGATCGCGATCGGACGGTTAAGAAACCCCCCTCCTAACCCTAATCCTAGCCCCTTTTCCTATTTAAACCAACTCACCTTCCATTTTGGGCAGCTACCTACCCCTCCCCCTAAAATTCCATGCCCCCAATCATCTCCCAACCGCCTCCCACCTTCTTCCCCTCATTTTCCGGCGATCTCAACCTCCACCTCGTCACTTGGCAGTGCCCCATTGGATGTGCCGCCACCCCGCACCGCTCGTGGCCAATCGAGCGAGGCCACGTCGCCCCCCTGCCCCGCTCCTATCGCCCCACGCCGCCAGGCCCGCGTCAGGCCTGCCTGGGCCCCGATCTGGGCTCTGAGGCCCGCACCGCGCCGCCCTGCTCCCCGAGCTCTAGATCGGGAGAGGGAGATCCCGATCCAAGCTCCTCCGCCGCCAACAGCGCCCCGCTGCCCCGTCGTCCGCGCTCGCCAGCGACGAGCGCCGCCCATCGCCGGAGACCTCCAGAAAGCCAGCCTCGCCGCCCCGCCTCTCTACTTCCTTCTCCTCCCTCCTTCGACCTCTCCCTCTAAATTCTCCCTCTCTCTCGCAGGTGCCCGCTGCCGCTGCCCAGGGAGCTCGTCGTTGGCCCCGTCTTCTCCAGATCCGGCCGGGATCCACCGGGTCCGGGGGCCCGTGACCCGTTCCCGGCCTCTCCAGCTTCGCCGAACCCCGCCGTCGCCGGAGTTTTGTCACGCCGCCGCCGTCTTCTTCGCAGAGCCAGGGATGAGCGCGCCCGCTCGCGTTGACTCCCGCGTGGGTCGGATTCCTCTCCGCCGGCCCAGCCGCTCCCGTGTGTCGCGCAAGGCCCAGCGCCGCTGGCCTCCTCTGCCAAGCCGGGCCGAGGCCCATGGTGAGGCCACCCCAGCGCCCGTCCTTTTTTTTCTTTGTTGGGCTTCTTGTCCAGATTCGGCCCAGTTCCTGTTTTTTTTCAGATCTGCGTTTAGCCATTTATCCTGAGACTGCAGTTTTACAGAAAAGACCCTCATGTTCATGCATATAATAACTCACAATTCAAGCATCTGTTTAAAATGATTTATATATGAAACTTGCTTAGAATTTTGTCTAGTTTAATAATATGTCACTTTCATCCATGTTTAAAATGTCTAAAATGATGTTTGGTAATTTGCTCCTATGCCATGCTAAAATGACTTAATTCATAACTAAATAACCGTAGCTTCGTTTTTAACAAACTTTATATGTAAATGGGGTAGAATTTTGCCTAGTTTATCATGGTGACAGTGTTTTGCATGCCTAACAACTCTAAAATATGGTTTAGGGCAGAACAGGACCTAACCTAATATATGCACATGAGGAGTTTCCGGACTTGTTGTTTTGTTGTTCCGGCCTCATTTAAACTTGACTAGATGGGTAGTTTTCATTTGCTTCACCCTCTTGTCATGTTTAACAACATTTAATATTGTTGGGTACATAAACGAGATCGAACTAAATAATTGATGTGGTGTTGCGTTAATATGCAACTCGTTGCATATTGAGCTCCACTTAATTTGTAGGGTTGTTTGTGCACTTTGCCATGCCATGCATATTTAAACCGGACATGCATCATACTTGTTTGCGCATTGTGCCATGTTGTTGTAGTGGTTGTTCACTATGTTGTGTGCTTCTTTCCGGTGTTGCTTCTTCGGGTTGGTTCCGATAATGTCGCGTTTGTGAGGAACCGTTCGTCTACGTTCGTTTATCTTCTTCATAGACTCGTTCTTCTTCCTTGCGGGATTTCAGGCAAGATGATCATACCCTCGAAATCACTACTATCTTTGCTTTGCTAGATGCTCGCTCTTTTGCTATGCCTATGCTACGATACCTACCACTTGCTTATCATGCCTCCTATATTGTTGAACCAAGCCTCTAATCCACCTTGTCCTAGCAAACCGTTGTTTGGCTATGTTACCGCTTTACTCAGCCCCTCTTATAGCGTTGTTAGTTGCAGGTGAAGATTGAAGTTTGTTCCTTGTTGGAACATGGAGATGTTGTTCCTTGTTGGAACATGTTTACTTGTCGGGATATCACAATATATCTTATTTAATTATGCATCTATATACTTGGTAAAGGGTGGAAGGCTCGGCCTTATGCTTGGTGTTTTGTTCCACTCTTGTCGCCCTAGTTTCCGTCATATCGGTGTTATGTTCCCGGATTTTGCGTTCCTTGCGCGGTTGGGTAATAATGGGAACCCCTTGACAGTTCGCCTTAAGTAAAGCTCTTCCAGCAGTGCCCAACATTGGTTTTACCATTCGCCACCTAGCCTCTTTTTCCCTTGGGTTTCGCGGACTCAAGGGTCATCATTATTTTAACCCCCCCTGGGGCCAGTGCTCCTCTGAGTGTTGGTCCAAACTGTCAGCCGCCGGTGGCCACCAGGGGCAACTCTGGGCTAGCCTATCGGACGTTTAGACAATCCGGTGTGCCCTAAGAAAGAGATATGTGCAGATCCTATCGGGATTTGTCGGCACATTCGGGCGGTGTTGCTGGTTTAGTTTTACCCTGTCGAAATGTCTTGTAGAACCGGGATGCCGAGTCTGATCGGAATGTCTCGGGAGGAGGTCTATTCCTTCGTTGACCGTGAGAGCTTGTGATGGGATAAGTTAGGACACCCGTGCAGGGATTTGAACTTTCGAAAGCCGTGCCCGCGGTTATGGGCAGATGGGAATTTGTTAATGTCCGGTTGTAGATAACTTGAACCTTAACTTAAGTAAAATGAATCAACAACGTATGTTACCGTGATGGTCTCTTTCCGGCGGTGTCCGGGAAGTGAACACGGTGTTGGAGTTATGCTTGACATAGGTTGTTCTAGGATCACTTCTTGATCATACTTTTATTGACCGTGCTTTGCCTTCTCTTCTCGCTCTCATTTGCGTATGTTTAGCCACCATACATGCTAGTCGCTTGCTGCTGCTCCACCTCATACCTTTACCTTACCCATAAGCTTAAATAGTCTTGATCGCGAGAGTGTGAGATTGCTGAGTCCCCGCGGCTCACAGATACTTCCAAAACCAGTTTGCAGGTGCCGTTGAGTCCGTGCAGATGACGCAACCAAGCTAAGGAGGAGCTCGATGAAGATCTTGTCCTTTGTGTTGTTTCGTTCTAGTTGATCAGTAGTGGAGCCCAGTTGGGGTCGATCGAGGACCTTTGTCGCATTTGGCGTTCTACTTTTATTTTGGTTCCGTAGTCGGACCTTGTTTGTATCTGGATGATGTAATTCTTTATTCATGTAATTGTGTGAAGTGGCGATTGTAAGCCAACTATGTACCTCTTTTCCCTTATTGTATTACATGGGTTGTGTGAAGATTACCTCACTTGCGACATTGCTTTCAATGCGGTTATGCCTCTAAGTCGTGCTTCGACACGTGGGAGATATAGCCGCATCGAGGGCGTTACAACTAGGCCGTGTCCGATCATCACATGAGACGGACTAGTCAACATCGGTGAACATCCTCATGTTGATCGTATCTTCTATACGACTCATGCTCGACCTTTCGGTCTTCTGTGTTCCGAGGCCATGTATATACATGCTAGGCTCGTCAAGTCAACCTAAGTGTATTGCGTGTGTAAATATGGCTTACACCCGTTGTATTCGAACATTAGAATATATCACACCCGATCATCACGTGGTGCTTCGAAACAACAAACCTTTGCAACGGTGCACAGTTAGGGGGAACACTTTCTTGAAATTATTACGAGGGATCATCTTATTTAAGCTACCGTCGTTCTAAGCAAATAAGATGTAAAACATGATAAACATCACATGCAATCAAATTGTGACATGATATGGCCAATATCATTTGCTCCTTTTGATCTCCATCTTCGGGGCTCCATGATCATCGCTGTCACTGGCATGACACCATGATCTCCATCATCATAATCTCCATCATCGTGTCTTCTTGAAATTGTCTCGTCATCTATTACTTCTACTACTATGGCTAACGCTTTAGCAATAAAGTAAAGTAATTACATGACGTTTATGTTGACACGCAGGTCATAAATAAATTAAGACAACTCCTATGGCTCCTGTCGGTTGTCATACTCATCAACATGCAAGTCGTGATTCCTATTACAAGAACATGATCAATCTCATACATCACATATATCATTCATCACATCCTTTTGGCCATATCACATCACATGGCACATGCTGCAAAAACAAGTTAGACGTCCTCTAATTGTTGTTGCAAGTTTTTACGTGGCTGCTATAGGTTTCTAGCAAGAAAGTTTCTTACCTACGCCAAAACCACAACGTGATATGCCAATTTCTATTTACCCTTCATAAGGACCCTTTTCATCGAATCCGATCCGACTAAAGTGGGAGAGACAGACACCCGCTAGCCACCTTATGCAACTAGTGCAGGTCGGTCGGTGGAACCAGTCTCACGTAAGCGTACATGTAAGGTCGGTCCGGTCCGCTTCATCCCATGATGCCGCCGAATCAAGATAAGACTAGTAACGGCAAGTAAATTGACAATATCGACGCCCACAACTGCTTTGTGTTCTACTCGTGCATAGAAACTACGCATAGACCTAGCTCTGATACCACTGTTGGGGAACGTAGCAGAATTTAAAATTTTCTACGCATCACCAAGATCAATCTATGGAGTCATCTAGCAACGAGGGAGAGGAGAGTGCATCTACATACCCTTGTAGATCGCGAGCGGAAGCGTTCAAGAGAACGGGGTTGATGGAGTCGTACTCGTCGTGATCTAAATCACCGATGACCTAGCGCCGAACGGACGACACCTCCACGTTCAACACACGTACGGTTGGGAAGACGTCTCCTCCAACTTGATCTAGCAAGGGGGAAGGAGAGGTTGATGGAGATCTAGCACGAGGCGTGGTGGTGGAAGCAACGGCAATCTCGGCAGGATTTCGCCAAGCTTAGCGAGAGGGAGAGGTGTCACGGGAGGGAGAGGGAGGCGCCAGGGGCTAGGGTGCGGCTGCCCTCCCTCCCCCCCACTATATATAGGACCCCTAGGGGGGCGCCGGCCCTAGGAGATGCAATCTCCAAGGGGGGCGGCGGACAAGGGGGCTGGCTTGCCCCCAAGCCAAGTGGGGCACCCCACCCCTAGGGTTTCCAACCCTAGGCACAGGGGGAGGCCCAAGGGGGGCGCACCAGCCCACTAGGGGCTGGTTCCCCTCCCACTTCAGCCCATGGGCCCCTCCGGGATAGGTGGCCCCACCCGGTGGACCCCTGGGACCCTTCCGGTGGTCCCGGTACAATACCGATTATCCCCGAAACTTTCCCGATGGCCGAAACTTGACTTCCTATATATGAATCTTCACTTCCGGACCATTCTGGAACTCCTCGTGACGTCCGGGATCTCATCCGGGACTCCGAACAACTTTCGGGTTACCGTATACTAATATCTCAACAACCCTAGCGTCACCGAACCTTAAGTGTGTAGACCCTACGGGTTCGGGAGACACGTAGACATGACCGAGACGACTCTTCGGTCAATAACCAACAGCAGGATCTGGATACCCATGTTGGCTCCCACATGCTCCTCGATAATCTCATTGGATGAACCACGATGTCGAGGATTCAATCAATCCCGTATACAATTCCCTTTGTCAATCGGTACGTTACTTGCCCGAGACTCGATCGTCGGTATCCCAATACCTTGTTTAATCTCGTTACCGGCAAGTCACTTTACTCGTACCGTAATGCATGATCCTGTGATCAACCACCTGGTCACATTGAGCTCATTATTATGATGCATTACCGAGTGGGCCCAGAGATACCTCTCCGTCATACGGAGTGACAAATCACAGTCTCGATTCGTGCCAACCCAACAGACACTTTCAGAGATACCCGTAGTGCACCTTTATAGTCACCCAGTTATGTTGCGATGTTTGGCACACCCAAAGTACTCCTGCGGTATCCGAGAGTTGCACAATCTCATGGTCTAAGGAAATGATACTTGACATTCGGAAAAGCTATAGCAAACGAACTACACGATCTTTGAGCTATGCTTAGGATTGGGTCTTGTCGATCACATCATTCTCCTAATGATGTGATCCCGTTATCAATGACATCTAATGTCCATAGTCAGGAAACCTTGACTATCTTTTGATCAACGAGCTAGTCAACTAGAGGCTCACTAGGGACGTGTTGTGGTCTATGTATTCACACATGTATTACAATTTCCGGATAACACAATTATAGCATGAACAATAGGCAATTATCATGAACAAGGAAATATAATAATAACCATTTTATTATTTCCTCTAGGGCATATTTCCAACAATCCCTACTCCTTGCATTAACATCAGTCAGTGGGCATCTCCATAGCCCATTTATTAGCCTGGTTGATGTGAGACTTTCTCCTTTTTGTCTTCTCCACATAACCCCCCTCATTATATTCTATTCCACCCAAAGTGCTATATCCATGGCTCGCGCTCATGTATTGCATGAAAGTTTATGAGTTTGAGATTACTAAAGTATGAAACAATAGCTTGGCTTGTCATCGGGGTTGTGCATGATGAGAGCATTCTTGTATGACGAAAATTAAACATGACTAAACTATATGATTTTGTAGGGATGAACTTTCTTTGGCCATGTTATTTTGAGAAGACATAATTGCTTAGTTAGTATGCTTGGAGTATTATCATTTTTATGTCAATATGAACTTTTGTCTTGAATCTTATGGATCTAAATATTCATACCACAATTAAGAAGAATTACATTGAAATTATGCCAAGTAGCACTCCGCATCAAAAATTCTGTTTTTATCATTTACCTACTCGAGGACGAGCAGGAATTAAGCTTGGGGATGCTGATACGTCTCCAACGTATCTATAATTTTTGATTGCTCCATGCTATATTATCTACCGTTTCGAATGTTTATGGGCTTTATTATACACTTTTATATCATTTTTGGGACTAACCTATTAACCCAGAGCCCAGTGCCAGTTTCTGTTTTCACCCTGTTTTAGGGTTTCGAAGAAAAGGAAAATCAAACGGAGTCCAATTGACCTGAAACTTCACGGAACTCATTTTTGGAAGGAAAGAAGCCCAGAAGACCTGGAGTGCACGTTGAGGGACCTGTGAGGAGGCCACGGGGCAGGGGGCGCGCCCACCCCCCTGGGCGCGCCCTCCGCCCTCGTGAGCCCCTCGTGGCCCTCCTGACATACTTCCTCTGCCTATATATCTCCATATACCCTAAAAACATCAGAGAGCATAATAGATCGGGAGTTCCGCCGCCAGAAGCCTCTGTAGCCACCGAAAACCAATCTAGACCCGTTTCGGCACCCTGCCGGAGGGGGAATCCTTCTCCGGTGGCCATCTTCATCATCTCGGTGCTCTCCATGACGAGGAGGGAGTAGTTCTCCCTCGGGGTTGAGGGTATGTACTAGTAGCTATGTGTTTGATCTCTCTCTCTCTCTCGTGTTCTTGATTTGGCACGATCTTGATGTATCGCGAGCTTTGCTATTATAGTTGGATCCTATGATGTTTTCTCCCCCCTCCTACTCTCTTGTAATGAATTGAGTTTCCCCTTTGAAGTTATCTTATCGGACTGAGTCTTTAAAGATTTGAGAACACTTGATGTATGTCTTGCCGTGCGTATCTGTGGTGACAATGGGATATCATGTGATTCACTTGATGTATGTTTTGGTGATCAACTTGCGTGTTCCGCCCATGAACCTATGCATAGGGGTTGGTACACGTTTTCGTCGTGATTCTCCGGTAGAACTTTGGGGCACTCTTTGAGGTTCTATGTGTTGGTTGAATAGATGAATCTGAGATTGTGTGATGCATATCGTATAATCATACCCACGGATACTTGAGGTGACATTGGAGTATCTAGGTGACATTAGGGTTTTGGTTGATTTGTGTCTTAAGGTGTTATTCTAGTACAAACTCTAGGGCTGTTTGTGACACTTATAGGAATAGCCCAACGGATTGATTGGAAAGAATAACTTTGAGGTGGTTTCATACCCTACCATAATCTCTTCGTTCGTTCTCCGCTATTAGTGACTTTGGAGTGACTCTTTGTTGCATGTTGAGGGATAGTTTTATGATCCAATTATGTTAGTATTGTTGAGGGAACTTGCACTAGCGAAAGTATGAACCCTAGGCCTTATTTCCACGCATTGCAATACTGTTTACGCTCACTTTTATCATTAGTTACCTTGCTGTTTTTATAATTTCAGATTACAAATACCTTTATCTACCATCCATATACCGCTTGTATCACCATCTCTTCGCCGAACTAGTGCACCTATACAATTTACCATTGTATTGGGTGTGTTGGGGGCACAAGAGACTCCTTGTTATTTGGTTGTAGGGTTGCTTGAGAGAGACCATCTTCATCCTATGCCTCCTACGGATTGATAAACCTTAGGTCATCCACTTGAAGGAAATTTGCTACTGTCCTACAAACCTCTGCACTTGGAGGCCCAACAACGTCTACAAAAGAAGGTTGTGTAGTAGACATCAATTACCGCATAGATAGTAGCCCCTGATGCTCTGTTCGGCATTCACGAAGAAAATCCGAATAGAGGATCAAATGATGACTCAGGAGTCTAATTAGAGTATCTCTATGTGTATGTGCAGTCTTCACTGCTGGCCGCTGCCGCACGTACTACGGAAGTCTCTGCCCTTAAGCAAGACCTGAAGCGGTCTGAGGACGAGCTCGTCCTTACCAAGAGGCAACTCGAAGAGAGCAAAGGTAAGAAATACCCATGTCTATATAGTTAAAAAGATGTTCGGGTGTAAAGTAATAGGATCATCATGGATTTGTCTGGGGCCACAACCGAGGCGGTGACCCTAAGGAAGGCGTTGTCCGAGGCCGAAGACAAAGTGGACAAAGAACGCATTGAACGGGAGAAGCAAGAAGCCCGAGTAGGCGAGGTGCGGCAAGAGCTCGAGGCTCTCACCAAAAAGCACGAGTCCTTGGAGCTTGACTCTAAGACGCGAGAGTCCGAGCTCGCGCAGGCGCTTGAAAGCGTCCGGAGCGCCAAGGCCGAAGCCCACAAGGCCCTCTAGGAGATTGACGTGGTGAAGAAGATAGCAGCGGGTAAGGCATTCATTATGCAAAGCAAGCACGTGAAGGAGACTTTCCTTTTTCTTACCCGAGTTCGGAGCTCTCCAGGAGCGTTGGCAGATCTTCCCCGCAGTGTACTAGATGTCGCGGAGTTTTACTGGGCTGAGAAGGGGAGCTCGACGGTGAAGTTGTTCTGGTCTCAGTATACTGGGGCCTGCCTTTGAGCGACCAGCTGAAGCAGTTGGTCGAGCTTCACAAGGCGGCCGAACAGGCCATGAGGGGCCTTATAGTCCGGATGTGGCCTGGCGAGCCCCTGTCCGGCAGCTACTTCAGTCTGGTGAGGCGGCTTGTGGAAGCCTGCCCACGGCTTGAAGTCATCAAGCGGTCCGTCTGCATCGAGGGTGCACGTAGGGCTTTTGTCTGAGCGAAGGTGCACTGGGCGAAGCTGGTGAAGGAGGGGCAGCCGGAGGGCAAGGAGCATCGCTGCCCTGAGAATTATTATGAGAGTGTCCTGAAGGGTTATCGCCTAGTGGCAGATGAGTGTGCCAAGGATGTAATTTTTGAATGAACATGCTCATGTGATCTTGTAATATGAAACGAATTCATTTGCGCCATGCGATGCTTCCTTAATTTAAAATATTACCTTCTGTGCAGCCGTTTATAAAATCTGAGAGTTGGCCAGTCGTCGACTTCTATCCCCATGTAACTAGTACTGGGGTGTTCGGGATAATTCTGAACACTCTTTACCCCAATTTTGGGTCCTTCAAGGGAGGTGTTCAGCGCAACGAACCAGGCAATCAGACTATAATGCTTTATCACCCTCACTTAGCCATAGAAGTCTATGATTTTAAATTTTGGCGAAGCCCCTGGTATTCTGAGGGCCGAATTTGGGGCGCTATACACGCCTAAGCCATACAAGGCCGACTCCTCGCCCAAAGCGGAAAAGGTCTTTAAGGACTTGAGACCTCTGGAACAGCAACCAGTCTCTCGCCTTATCATGACAGTCAGTTTTTGGCTTTCTCTATTGAGGTGCTCGTCCGGAAGAACCGGGACACAATCGCAGTAGTTCTCCCACCGCTACCTTAGCCGATATAGCGGAACATAAGGTACCAAAGCATGGGAGCCGGGCAACCCAACATTTGACAAAAGACATGATTCGGAGCTGATGCATATAATGCTATAAGTTCGGGGTGCCGCACTGTCGAAAGTGTTCGGACTTCTTGCGCCGTATTATGGGGTAAACGAGAACCCCTGGCGAACTGACCGTACCCGAACATGCGGCTGCGGATTGTCATAAACGCACATGTAAGAGAAAGGAAAACTTAAATAATGTAATGACAGATTAATGATATGCATTGTTATGTAAATAATACGTCGAAGCGTACTTGGTACCGGTAGTGCAATAAGCATAAAGTAGGAAATGTCCTATCCCAAGGCAAGCTATGCATAAATAGTGAAAAGCGAGTATATCAATTATTACTAGAGACCACCTGGCGGTTCCCGTGTTCATCTTAGCTTCTTGTCGCCTTGGTTGTTGCTTCCAGAATGTGTCCGGCAATTGTACTGCCGGAAGGGGCTTCTAGAGAATTAGGCCCTAAAAGAGAGAAGGAATGACAAAGGTATACAGCCCCTAGTGCGGTTAAGCCACAATGCGGGGCATGTCCTGATCGTGCCCCCGCCTATGTCCATGGTATTTTCAATGCGTAGTTATGTACGCGCGACACAGATTTTGTCGCTTCACTGGGACTGGGACGGGGGCCGAATTGCTAGGCGAGCTTTGATCGTGCCAGGCGATCCTGTTGCAGCTTGTTTTGGACTCGCTTGAAGGTGTCCGGGGGCTGTGACACCGAATGAGTGGTCTGCCAGAACAGGCTGCTTTGTGCTTCTGCTGCAAGGGCCGCAGTGTGCTCTTCCGTACGGAGCGAGCGTTCTGTGTTTCCATTTACTGTTATGACCCTGCAAGGTCCTGGCATCTTGAGCTTGAGGTATGCGTAATGTAGCACTGTATTGAATTTTGCAAATGCTCTCCGTCCGAGCAGTGCATGATAGCCACTGCGAAACGGGACGATGTCGAAGATTAACTCTTCGCTTCGGAAGTTGTCCGGTGATCCGAAGACCACTTCCAGTGTGATTGAGCCTGTGAAATGGGCCTCTACACCTGGGATGACGCCTTTAAAGGTGGTTTTGCTGGGTTTGATCCTCGAGGGATCGATACCCATTTTTCGCATTGTATCCTGATAAAGCAGGTTTAGTTCCATAAGGACTCGAGTGAGGTGAAATCCATCAATGATGGGGTCTAGGACCAGTGCGGCGGATCCGCCATGACGGATGCTAGTGGGGTGGTCCTTGCGATCGAAGGTGATCGGGCAAGCAGACCACGGGTTGAACTTTGGGGCGACGGGCTCCATGGCATAGACGTCCCTTAGTGCACGCTTCCGCTCCCTCTTGGGAATGTGGGTTGCGTATATCATGTTCACCGTCTTCACTTGTGGGGGAAACCCCTTCTGTCCTCCTGTGTTCGGCGGCCAGGGCTCCTCCTCGTCGTCGCTATGTAGCCCCTTGTCCTTGTTTACGGCATTTAACTTGCCGGCCTGCTTGAACACCCAGCATTCTCTATTGGTGTGATTGGCTGGCTTGTCAGGGGTGCCGTGGATTTGACACGAGCGGTCCAGTATGCGATCCAGACTGGACGGAGCCGGAGTATTTCTTTTAAATAGCTTTTTCCGCTGACCGAATCTAGAGCCTCTGAATCCGGCATTGACTGCCATATCTTTGGTGTTATCGCCGTTATTGCAGCGCTTTGGTCTGTTACGACGTTGCCTACCGTTAACATCTTTGGTATCCGAGGTATCCGGATTCCTCGATGTGTTGTTCCTGCGAGCCAGCCAGCTGTCCTCGCCCGCGCAAAAGCGGGTCATGAGTGTCGTGAGGGCTGCCATAGATTTCGGCTTCTCCTGGCTGAGGTGGCGGGCGAGCCACTCGTCGTGGATGTTATGCTTGAATGCCGCTAGGGCCTCTGCATCCAGACAGTCTAGAATTTGATTTTTCTTAGTCAGGAACCATGTCCAGAATTCTCTGGCCGATTCCCCTGGCTGCTGGGTTATGTGGCTCAAGTCATCAGCATCCGGTGGCCACACATAAATGCCCTGGAAGTTGTCAAGAAATGTGTCTTCCAGATCCTCCCAACTGCTGGTGGAATCTGCTGGCAAGCTATTCAGCTAATGCCGAGCTGGTCCTTTGAGTTTTAGTGGGAGGTACTTGATGGCATGTAGATCATCACCGCGAGCCATGTGGATATGTGAAGGAGGAAATCCTCAATCCATACAGCGGGATCTGTTGTGCCATCGTATGATTCGATATTTACGGGTTTGAAACCCTCCGGGAATTCATGATTCATAACTTCATCAGTGAAGCATAGGGGGTGTGCGGCACCTCTATGCCAGGCTATATCCTGACGTAGTTCGTATGAGTCTTGTCTGCTGTATTCAGCCCGGACGGATTTACTCTTGGTGTATCCGACGCGACGATCATCGTCCCGTGTGGGCGCACGTGCCCGTGTCCCATATATTGACCTTGCGATTTTTGCCTTACTGTCCAAGATGTCTCGCAGGTCCTCTATGTTGCCCCAGGCCTTAGTATTTTTGACTGAGTGGCGACAGGGTGCGGTCTGAACTTTAGGCTGAAATGCCTCTCTGGCTCGGCCGCGTAGTGGCCGGTCAGCCACATCATACATTGGTGAATGAGGTTTCAATTCTTCCTCCTCGAGGTGAGGTAGCAACCTGCGTTTTGGGTAACTCTTGGATGGGCGCTCGAGTTCATGCTCCTCGGCCGCAAGGACTTCGGTCCACCTGTCTACTAGCAAGTCTTGATCAGCTTGAAGCTGATGCTGCTTTTTCTTCAGGCTATTTGCCGTGGTCATAAGCCGGTGCTTGAAGCGCTCTTGCTCGACGGGTTCCTCGGGCATGATAAACTCGTCGCCGCCGAGGCTCGCCTCGTCTTCGGAGAGAGGCATGTAATTGTCCTCCTTCGGTTCTCCATCTACTACCTGCTCTGGAGGGCTAGCTTGTTCATCCTTCAGCTCTACATCGTGCTGGAGGGGATTGTTGTTGTCTTTGGCACTATCCGGAGTGTTATTATATCCTGTGCCAGTATCACTGCTCTTGCTATGGCGGGACTTAGAGCGGCGCCGCTGACGTTGGCGCTTGGGTTGCTTCTTGAAGGGGTCATCCTCCATTGTCTCGTCACCATTGCATTCTTTGGGGGTGTCCACCATGTATATATCATATGATGAGGTGGCGGTCCAGCGCCCGGAGGGCGGTGGTTCCTGTTCGTCTCCGGCTTCATCGTCCATACCATCGAAGTCTTCAGAGTCGAAGTCGAGCATGTCGGTTAAGTCGTCGACAGTGGCTACTAAGTGGGTGGTGGGTGGGCAGCGAATTTCTTCGTCGTCCGCATCCCATTCTAGCCGGACATAGTTCGACCAAGGTTCTCCTGACAGGGAGAGAGACCTTGATGAATTTAGCAC
This sequence comes from Triticum dicoccoides, assembly GCF_002162155.2. NCBI lineage: Eukaryota > Viridiplantae > Streptophyta > Magnoliopsida > Poales > Poaceae > Triticum > Triticum dicoccoides. The sequence continues at coordinate 170,797,449 of NC_041384.1, forward strand.
ATCTCCAAAAGGTGAGTGCTGAAAGATATCCGCGGAGGTGAACTCCATGATCGGCGCCCAGTCGGACTCGACGGGCACGAATGTGAGCGGCTCGGAGTCCATGGCCAGAGATGAATCCAGTGGTTCGACGACACGGCTCTCGTAAGGGGGGAAGTCAGTATCCGGCTCTATCGCCACTGAGAGTGCGGCCTCCATGGCGGGGTCCATCCTTCCACTCTCGGATGGCACGACTTGCTCCGGATTGATGGCCGGAGTAGTTGCGGATGCGATCTCCCAAACATTGACCGACGGTAGAGTTACGTCATGCTCGTCGCGACTGTGCGGCGCGTCCGACATGGGCTCGAATCCGTCGAAGATCAAGTCTCCGCGGATGTCGGCCGTGTAGTTGTAACATCCCAAATTTTCAATTTGGAATGTTATACACTAGATCATCATGCATAGCATATTTTCTTGCATTTTGGTTGATCCTAGAAATTTCACGCAACTCAAGGACCCTCGGAGAGAGTTGGAAATTTCGTTATTTTCATATTTGAGAGTTTTCTCGAATTTTGAAAAGAGGGTCATTTGATTTATTTATTTTGTCTTCAATAATTTTTCCGATATCAAAATTATGAGAGAGGGAATAATATGACTTTCCCAAAATATTGGAAAAATGAAGATTTAATAAATAGATCACATTTTGTTTGCCGGAGTTTATTTGCATTTTATTTGGATAGGGAAAAATGCGCGTTTTCGATTTAGGTCCGGAGAAAAGTTCATTTTGTTCGGCTCATTTTTAGGAGTCGGGGAAAATTTACTTTAGATTTTTCGGAGTTCATTTAGTTCTCTTTTTGTTTTTTTTTTCTGCGCGCTGAACCGTTTAAAAAAAACAGGAGCCAGGCCAGCCGGGCCAAGGCCCAAGCCAGCCGGCCGCCCGCCCAGCCCCTGCATGCGTGTGCGCCAGGCGCAGGAGGCCGTCGCCTCGCTTCTTGCTCTAAACCGAATCCTAGTAGGACTTTGGTCCTACTTCCATATATTCCTTTTCTATTTCTAGATCTTTTCCTTCCCTCTTTTCTATTCCTATTCCTAGTCTAATTTCTTGTCCTCTACCCCAAGTAAACCCCTCCCCTCCCCAATATAAATACCCAACCACCCCCCTCTCCAAATCATCAAACCCAAAGCCTAGAGCTCCACCACACGCCACGCCGCGCCCCTCACCTGCGC
>NC_041384.1:170799010-170899550 GCF_002162155.2 Triticum dicoccoides
CGCCGCCCGCGCCCTGCATCACCGCCGCCGCCGCACCTAGCCGCGCCGCCGCCTCACCGCCGCCGCCGCCCCACACCGCCGCCGCCGGAGCCCCGCTCGCCGGAACCTCGCCAAGGTTGCCCCGCGCTACATCTATTCTTTTCCTCGGATCGTTTTCTTCTAATCGTTCCGATTCTTTTCTTCTCTAAACCGTTCCGGTTTTCTAGATCGGTTTTTCGTTCGATTTTCTTCTCCGAAACCCTAGATCGGATTCGTTTTCTTCTCCGATTTAGTTGCCTTTGGACCGTTCGCCGGACCGTTCGTCCTAATGAACGTGATCACCGGATTCTTCTAGGTTAACAACGTCCGTTCGTTTAACCATTCTTCTTTTTCTTTTCGTCGGATTTATTCCGCGATCATGATCTCAGATCCGATCTTCTTTCTAGTCTTTCTTTTTGCTCGTTTATCGGAATCAGGTGATTCAAGCACCTGGAGTTTCGTCTCGAAACCGCCGTTCCGTCTAATTAACTTAAACAAGTTTTTGCCCCGGTAAAATTTGACCTAGTTTCAACTTGCTAGAATCGAGTTGTTTTCTTTCGCCGTTTGTTTCTTTGTTCGGTTCTTTCTTTCTGTGCAACCGGAGTTCTTAAGTTGGACTACCTGGTTCGATCTCTTGTTTGAGTTTTACATGTGCATTAGATGAGTACTTATTGTATGCTTGTTGTTTGTCTGCGATAGATTACCCGGATTGCGCCGCTTGTTACTTCGAAACCCTAGGACTCGCGGATCATCAGCAAGGCAAGTAACACTTTGATCATACCTTTTCTACAACCCATGTTTTATTGCATTAGATCAATCCTCTCACCTTTGCATGATTAGGATCTAATTAAATCGTGGGATGGGAAGTAGATGAGGTAGTACCTATTACCTGTATTATTATGAAACCTTTGGGAGTTACTTCTACGTTTGCTTATTATGCCATGCTATGCTAGTAGACGTGGATTGGGTGAGTGATATCCATGACAGATGTGAGATTGATAATTTTAATGGTTTATCTAAGGTGGCAACCTAACACACATCTAGGTGGATTGAGGCACCTGATGTCTGTCAGGACTTGCCTGTTTTTTTTTGGACCGCCACCCAGGCTCAAAGGGATCATAAGATCTTTCATGCTAGAAACTTCCGTGTGTAGCCACATGCTACTATGGGCTCTGGCATAGTTGACTAAGTCGTGCGAACTCTTACGGGGTGGACTAGCAGATGTAGGGGATGTAGGTGTACTGGTCTACCCCACATGTAAGGTGCTAGCGCTTCTGAAAGACTATGTCTCGGTCATCCGTTTCTCAAACACCATGTAGTGCGAGAAAACAAACGGAGGCGATCGAGTCATGTGGGGAAAAGTGCGCAAACCTCTGCAGAGTGTACAAACTAATCATGCTTAGCCGTGTCCCCGGTTATGGACAACTTGAGTATCTAGTACTTGAATATCATGTGAATCTCAACATGTTACTTCTAATTAATGTTGTTGGGTTTTAATTGTACTTTTAATTGGGATTGAGAATGCTGTCAACCATTCTCAATGTTTCACAACCACCATGATAGTTAAATAAATTTATTCCTTTGCAGTAGGGAAAAACTGGCTTTACGCAAAAAAAATGTAACCATAGAGCTTTCCACCAGCCATATATGCATATAGTATAGCTGTTTCATTCCATTACTCTCTATGTGTTACATTGCCAGCATATTCCATGTGCTGACCCGTTTTCGGGCTGCAACTTCTCATGTTGCAGACTTTTCAGACGATGATTGAGGTGTTTTAGGTCGTGGTTCTATACTCAGTGATGCCGCTGGAGTTGATGGACCCATTTATCTTCCGAGTCTTCCGCTGTTATCAATATTAGATGGCCTTCAGCCATATTTATTGTAATAAGTTCTTTTTGAGCCATCGATGTAATAAGTGTGTGATTGCAACTCTGCTATAAAACCTCAATGTACTGTGTGGTGTCAGCATTACTGATCCAGGGATGACACCGTAGCACAGTAGACGTGATCCATTCGGGTCAGGTCGCTACAGAGATGGTATCAGAGCACACGCTGACTGTAGGACACGACCACTAAGTTAAAGCCATAGATCACCCTTCTCTTCTCATTTTCTACTCCTCATCTTTTCTACTCTATTAGGATGAAGGACGCGAAGATTAAGTACGCCCAACCGGATGAAGGCACACCTTTTAGACTTCCTTCAAGAGAAATCCAGAAGTCACCAAGTACCTGAACATTGGATTACCAAGCTTCACGGGAACCTTCAACGCCACTCTGCCTGAAGAGGAGCGCTGGAAGATTCAAGCTCACGTTCCGGGAAGGACATTCGCGCCAATCACGAAACCCATAGATAGTGTTTTCAATGCACCAACCTGGAGTCTAGGAAAGAGCATGGCAGCTCATATCACCATAGGACGCATTGGAGAAGTTTATCAAGAAGACCTCAAGGACACTATCTACCAGATTTGCGGATGCCGAGATGAACAATGGGAGTTAGTCAGCACCAAGAAGGATAGATCCATTGCATCTTTCATCCAAGAGTTAAACCAGCACATTCGATGCCATGAGAACCAGATGTGCAATGATATGATAGAGTTGAAGAATGCGAAGGCAAGGATCATCGAGCTAGAAGGAGAACTGAAGTCTACACGCAAGGACTACATGGATGAGATCGTAGCTCTAGCTAGACACAATTGCGATCTTAAGCAGGAGATTGAAGAACTCAAGAGCAAGTTAGCATCCCAGGAGGACGACGAGTACGTCACATGTCCGGACAACTACAACATCATCGACGACACCGATTCGGATCCAAGTGGACCCGACTTTGAAGACGAAGCTGGAGCAGATATCATGGAGTCTTCCACCGGTTCAAATTTCTAGATGACCACCATATAGTAGTAGTATTTCCCCCATGTAAACACAATATAGTCGAGCACTTTTGTGATAGATAGACCATTTGTAAGCCCTTGTTTGATTGATTGAAGTGATTTTGTGTGCATTTGCTCATGTGCATATGGGTAGTGTTTTCCCTTTAGACCCCCTCTATTCTTATATCTCGTCTTTTCTAAACCCTCAGATGCCTCCGAGACGTGACAATGGATTTCCACCGGAGCTCACTCAGTTGATCCAGCAGCAGAATCAATTGATGCAGATGTTAGTCCAGAACCAACAGAAAAACAACCACAACCCACCACCACCACCACCTGTTGACCACTTAGCCCGTTTCCTTAGGCTGAACCCGCCGGTGTTTTCCAGTAGCACCGAGCCAATAGTAGCAGACGATTGGCTCCGCAAGATAGGAAGGGAGTTGACCACTGCAGGATGCACGGATGGTGAGAAAGTGAAGTTTGCCGCATATCAGCTTGACGGACCCGCGGCAGCATGGTGGGAGAATTTCACAGCCACATACCCAGTTGACACTGTCACATGGGATCAGTTTCAGCAAGCTTTCCGCACTGCCCATGTTTCAGCGGGAGCTATGGCCATAAAGAAGCGTGAGTTTCGCAACTTACGCCAAGGAGGAAGGACAGTTGGCCAGTATGTGGAGGAGTTTAGTAAGTTAGCACGTTATGCCCCAGATGACGTTGCTACGGATGCAGCTAAGCAGGAGAAGTTTCTGGAAGGAATGAATGATGAACTAAGCATGCAGTTGATGGTAGCGATTTTCAACAACTACCAGGAGTTGGTAGATCGTGCCATCATGATTGAAGGGAAGCAACAGCAGATTGAGAACCGTAAGAGGAAGTATGGACAGGGGAAGTATAACTCTGGATCCCAGCAGAAGCCCCGTTTTACCCCTAAACCGGGATTTAAGTTTCAGCACACCCATGGTGGAGGTAGCTCGCACAACCATAATGGCCACAAGAATGGCAATGGGAATGGAGGAAGCAAGGCCAGAATCGAACCACCCCATCGACCCCAACCAAGAGAGACCTGAGTCAAGTCACCTGTTTCAAGTGTTCGAAGACCGGACATTATGCCAATGAATGCCCCGAAGGCCAGAATGGAAATGGAAATGGAAGCTCTGGGAAGAAGCCAAACCCTTTTAATAAGGGACAGGTGAACCACGTTAATGTGGAGGAGATTGAAGATCAACTCGATGCAGTATTCGGTAAGTTTTTGGTTAAGTCAATTACCGCACTCGTTCTTTTTGATACTGGTGCATCGCATTCATACATATCAAGGGGATTTGTGGAAAAGTATAGCCTGCCCACTAGGATTCTTAAAACACCTATGCTAGTAAGCTCACCAGGAGCAGAGTACATGGCCAGACAAGGATGTTTTGAAGTACCATTGAGTATAGGAAGGCATGTTTTTCCAACGGATTTAATTATTCTGGAGTCCCAAGGATTGGATGTGATTCTTGGTATGGATTGGCTGTCGATGTATGGAGGAAACATCGATTGCGCCAGTAAGACAATTTTGCTTACCACACCAGAAGGAAGAAGGATCAAGTATGTATCCCGGCATGTGCCAAACAGGACACAAGTGAATTGCCTAACAGGAGTTGTGCAGGAGGAAGTACCAGTGGTAAAGGATTTTCCTGATGTATTTCCTGAGTAATTACCAGGCATGCCACCGGATAGAGACATTGAGTTTTTGATTGAGTTATTGCCAGGTACATGCCCAATATCGAAGCGACCGTACCGGATGCCAGCAAAGGATTTGGTGGAAATTAAGAATCAGATTAAGGAGTTATTGGATAAAGGTTACATTCGCCCAAGTTCTTCGCCTTGGGGATCACCCGTACTTCTAGTGGAAAAGAAGGATGGATCATTAAGGATGGTTGTAGATTATCGGGGATTGAATGAAGTAACCATCAAGAATAAGTACCCACTGCCAATGATCAACGATCTGTTTGATCGATTGCAAGGAGCTAAAGTGTTTTCCAAGATCGATTTGCGATTAGGGTACCATCAATTGAAGATTCGAGAGCAGGACATACCTAAGACAGCATTCACCACAAGATATGGACTGTATGAGTATATCGTTATGTCATTTGGATTGACTAACGTGCCTGCCTATTTCATGAACCTGATGAACAAAGTGTTTATGGAGTTTTTGGATAAGTTCGTCGTAGTGTTCATTGATGACATCCTAGTTTATTCAAAGAATGAAGAGGAGCATAAGGAACATTTGCGTTTGGTTTTGGAGAAACTAAGAGAACATCAGTTATACGCCAAATTCAGCAAATGTGAGTTTTGGTTGAAGGAAGTTGGATTCCTCGGACACGTTATATCCGGAGAAGGTGTAGCAGTTGACCCCACTAAGGTTGAGACCGTAACCGAATGGGAATCACCAACGACAGTTGGAGAGATCCGGAGTTTTCTTGGACTCGCAGGATACTACCGGAGATTCATTGAGAATTTTTCAAAGATTGCAAAGCCTATGACTGAATTGTTGAAGAAGGATACTAAGTTCAAATGGACTGAGGAGTGTGAGGCTAGTTTCCAGGAGTTGAAGAAACGATTGGTTACCTCACCGGTATTGATTTTGCCAGATCAGACCAAGCATTATGAGGTGTATTGCGACGCTTCACGTCGAGGACTTGGAGCAGTGCTTATGCAGGAAGGGAGAGTTGTTTCGTATGCATCACGACAACTGAAGCCTCATGAGTTGAATTATGCCACGCATGATTTGGAGTTAGCAGCCGTAGTGCATGCGTTGAAAACATGGAGACATTTCCTCATTGGAAATCATTGTGAGGTGTACACGAATCACAAGAGTTTGAAGTACATTTTCACGCAGAAGGAGTTGAACCTCCGACAAAGGAGATGGTTGGAGCTCATCAAGGATTATGACATAAGATTGCATTACCATCCCGGAAAAGCTAATGTAGTAGCTGACGCATTGAGCCGTAAGAGCCATGTCAACACCCTAGTGACGGGGAAAATACCAAAGGAGTTGGCAGAAAACCTTCGTGAGCTATGTTTGGAAATAGTTCCGAGAGGCTATGTAGCAGCATTGGAGATTCAGTCAACATTGATGGATAAGATCAGAGAAGCTTAGAAATCTGACAAAGAGATTGCTGCTATAAAGGAGAAACTTAGCAAAGGAAAAGCTAAGGGATTTCGTGAGGATGAGCACGATACCTTATGGTTTGAGGACCGTGTTTATGTGCCCAATGACCCGGAGATCAGGAAGTTGATTTTGCAAGAGGCACATGATTCACCGTATTCGATTCACCCAGGGAATACCAAGATGTATTTGGATTTGAAGGAAATATTTTGGTGGACCGGAATGAAGAAGGATATTGCAGCCTATGTAGCAGTTTGTGACGTATGTCAGAGGGTAAAGGCAGAGCATCAGAAGCCAGCAGGATTGTTATAGCCATTGCCGATACCTGAATGGAAGTGGGATAAGATAGGCATGGATTTTATCACAGGACTACCCAGGACGAAAGCAGGATATGACTCGATATGGGTAGTAGTTGATCGTTTGACGAAGGTAGCACATTTCATTCCAGTTAAGACCACTTACACCAGTGCTAAGTTGGCAAAGATATACATGACCAGGATCATTTGTTTGCATGGAGTTCCGAGGAGTATCGTATCAGATAACAGTTTTGTTCCATGACAACAGTTACGAAGTTGGAGACCGTCAATTCTTTGGACCAGATTTGATTAAGGAGTCTGAACGGAAAGTTAAGTTGATTCGCGATAGGCTCAAGGTAGCCCAGTCCAGGCAGAAGAGCTACACAGACTCTAAACGCAAGGAGACAGTTTATGAAACCCGAGGCAGAGTTTATCTTCGAGTATCCCCACTTCGAGGAGTTAAGCGCTTTGGAGTTAAGGGAAAGTTAGCACCGCGTTTCGTTGGACCGTTTAAGATCTTGAAACGTATGGGAGAAGTCGCTTATAAGTTGGAATTACCAGAAGGACTGTCAGGAGTTCATGATGTATTCCATGTTTCTCAGCTGAAGAAATGTCATGCCGAGATGGCGGAGGTACCGCTAAGAGATACAGTGCCATCGGAAGCGATTCAGTTGAAGGACGACTTAACATATGAGGAGAAGCCAGTCAAGATTCTCGATTATGCCAGCAGAGTTACTCGCAGCAAGGTTATCAAGTTTTGCAAAGTTTAGTGGAACCACCACTCAGAGGATGAAGCCACCTGGGAAAGAGAAGAAGATTTGCTCAAGGACCACCCTCACCTATTTTCTAGCCAACCCGAATCTCGAGGGCGAGATTCATCTTAAGGGGGGTAGGTTTGTAACATCCCAAATTTTCAATTTGGAATGTTATACACTAGATCATCATGCATAGCATATTTTCTTGCATTTTGGTTGATCCTAGAAATTTCACGCAACTCAAGGACCCTCGGAGAGAGTTGGAGATTTCGTTATTTTCATATTTGAGAGTTTTCTCGAATTTTGAAAAGAGGATCATTTGATTTATTTATTTTATCTTCAATAATTTTTCTGATATCAAAATTATGAGAGAGGGAATAATATGACTTTCCCAAAATATAGGAAAAATGAAGATTTAATAAATAGATCACATTTTGTTTGCCGAAGTTTATTTGCATTTTATTTGGATAGGGAAAAATGCGCGTTTTCGAAAATTGCATTTTAGGTCCGGAGAAAAGTTCATTTTGTTCGGCTCATTTTTAGGAGTCGGGGAAAATTTACTTTAGATTTTTCGGAGTTCGTTTAGTTCTCTTTTTGTTTTTTTTTCTGCGCGCTGAACCGTTTAAAAAAACAAGAGACAGGCCAGCCGGCCGGCCGCCCAGCCCCTGCGTGCGCGTGCGCCAGGCGCAGGAGGCCGCCGCCTCGCCTCTTGCTCTAAACCGAATCCTAGTAGGACTTTGGTCCTACTTCTATATATTCCTTTTCTATTTCTAGATATTTTCCTTCCCTCTTTTCTATTCCTATTCCTAGTCTAATTTCTTGTCCTCTACCCCAAGTAAACCCCTCCCCTCCCCAATATAAATACCCAAGCACCCCCCCTCCAAATCATCCAACCCAAAGCCTAGAGCTCCACCACACGCCACGCTGCGCCCCTCACCTGCGCGCCGCCCTAAGCCGCCGCCCGCGCCCTGCATCACCGCCGCCGCCGCCGCACCTAGCCGCGCCGCCGCCTCACCGCCGCCGCCGCCCCACACCGCCGCCGCTGGAGCCCCGCTAGCCGGAACCTCGCCAAGGTTGCCCCGCGCTACATCTATTCTTTTCCTCGGATCGTTTTCTTCTAATCATTCCGATTCTTTTCTTCTCTAAACCGTTCCGGTTTTCTAGATCGGTTTTTCGTTCGGTTTTCTTCTCCGAAACCCTAGATCGGATTCGTTTTCTTCTCCGATTTAGTTGCCTTTGGACCATTCGCCGGACCGTTCGTCCTAACGAACGTGATCACCGGATTCTTCTAGGTTAACGATGTCCATTCGTTTAACCGTTCTTCTTTTTCTTTTCGTCGGATTTATTCCGCGATCGTGATCTCAGATCTGATCTTCTTTCTAGTCTTTCTTTTCGCTCGTTTATCGGAATCAGGTGATTCAAGCGCCTGGAGTTTCGTCTCGAAACCGCCGTTCCGTCTAATCAACTTAAACAAGTTTTTTCCTCGGTAAAATTTGACCTAGTTTCAACTTGCTAGAATCGAGTTGTTTTCTTTCGCCGTTTGTTTCTTTGTTCGGTTCTTTCTTTCTGTGCAACCGGAGTTCTTAAGTTGGACTACCTGGTTCGATCTCTTGTTCGAGTTTTACCTGTGCATTAGATGAGTACTTATTGTATGCTTGTTGTTTGTCTGCGATAGATTACCCGGATTGCGCCGCTTGTTACTTCGAAACCCTAGGACTCGCGGATCATCAACAAGGCAAGTACCACTTTGATCATACCTTTTCTACAACCCATGTTTTATTGCATTAGATCAATCCTCTCACCTTTGCATGATTAGGATCTAATTAAATCGTGGGATGGGAAGTAGATGAGGTAGTACCTATTACCTGTATTATTATGAAACCTTTGGGAGTTACTTCTACGTTTGCTTATTATGCCATGCTATGCTAGTAGACGTGGATTGGGTGAGTTATATCCATGACAGATGTGAGATTGATAATTTTAATGGTTTATCTGAAGTGGCAACCTAACACACATCTGGGTGGATTGAGGCACCTAATGTCTATCAGGACTTGCCTGTTTTTTTTCGGACCGCCACCCAGGCTCAAAGGGATCATAAGATCTTTCATGCTAGAAACTTCCGTGTGCAGCCACATGCTACTATGGGCTCTGGCATAGTTGACTAAGTCGTGCGAACTCTTACGGGGTGGACTAGCAGATGTAGGGGATGTAGGTGTACCGGTCTACCCCACATGTAAGGTGCTAGCGCTTCTGAAAGACTATGTCTCGGTCATCCGTTTCTCAAACACCATGTAGTGCGAGAAAACAAACGGAGGCGATCGAGTCATGTGGGGAAAAGTGCGCAAACCTCTGCAGAGTGTACAAACTAATCATGATTAGCCATGTCCCCGGTTATGGACAACTTGAGTATCTAGTACTTGAATATCATGTGAATCTCAACATGTTACTTCTAATTAATGTTGTTGGGTTTTAATTGTACTTTTAATTGGGATTGAGAATGCTGTCAACCATTCTCAATGTTTCACAACCACCATGATAGTTAAATAAATTTATTCCTTTGCAGTAGGGAAAAACTGGCTTTACGCAAAAAACTGTAACCATAGAGCTTTCCACCAGCCATATATGCATATAGTATAGCTGTTTCATTCCATTACTCTCTATGTGTTACATTGCCAGCATATTCCATGTGCTGACCCGTTTTCGGGCTGCAACTTCTCATGTTGCAGACTTTTCAGACGATGATTGAGGTGTTTTAGGTCGTGGTTCTATACTCAGTGATGCCGCTGGAGTTGATGGACCCATTTATCTTCCGAGTCTTCCGCTGTTATCGATATTAGATGGCCTTCAGCCATATTTATTGTAATAAGTTCTTTTTGAGCCATCGATGTAATAAGTGTGTGATTGCAACTCTGCTATAAAACCTCGATGTACTGTGTGGTGTCAGCATTACTGATCCAGGGATGACACCATAGCACAGTAGACATGATCCATTTGGGTCAGGTCGCTACAGTAGTTCAAGTTTCCAAATCTGACCTGATGGCCAGGGGCGTAGCTCTCAATCTGCTCTAGATGGCCAAGCAAATTGGCCTGCAGTGCGAAGCCGCCGAATACAAAGATCTGTCCGGGGAGGAAAACCTCACCCTGGACCGCATCGTTACCGATGATCGAAGGAGCCATCGAGCCTTATGGTGACGGCACAGTGGAACTCTCAATGAAAGCACCAATGTCGGTGTCAAAACCGGTGGATCTCGGGTAGGGGGTCCCGAACTGTGCGTCTAAGGCGGATGGTAACAGGAGGCAGGGGACACGATGTTTACCCAGGTTCGGGCCCTCTTGATGGAGGTAATACCCTACGTCCTGCTTGATTGTTCTTGATGATATGAGTAGTACAAGAGTTGATCTACCACGAGAACAGAGAGGCTAAACCCTAGAAGCTAGCCTATGGTATGATTGTATGTTGTCCTACGAACTAAAACCCTCCGATTTATATAGACACCGGAGAGGGATAGGGTTACACAAGGTCGATTAAAAGGAGGAGATATACATATCCGTATTGCCTAGCTTGCCTTCCACGCCAAGTAGAGTCCCATCCGGACACGGGACGAAGTCTTCAATCTTGTATCTTCATAGTCCAACAGTCCGGCCAAAGGATATAGTCCGGCTGTCCGTAGACCCCCTAATCTAGGACTCCCTCACAAATTGTCATCCAATCTAGATCCATAATCTAGCACACAAGCTCTCAACATGTCCTCCAGAATCTGATTGACTCTCTCGGTCTGTCTATCTATGTGCGGATGAAAGGTTGTACTGAACTCTAGCCTGGTACCCAAAGTCTAGTGCAGCTAATTCCAAAACTTTGAGGTAAACTATGTTCCTCTATCTGATACGATGGTCCTCGGAACTCCATGCAGACATACGATCCTGGTCATATATATCTTGGACAACTTAGCACTTGTATACGTGGTTTTCACGGGGTTAAAGTGAGCCACTTTGGTCAAGCGATCAACTACTACCCAGATAGAATCATATCCTGATCTTGTCCTAGGTAATCCGGTGATAAAGTCCATGCCAAGTTTATCCCACTTCCATTCAGGTATCGGCATAGGTTGTAGTAATCCTGCTGGCTTCTGATGTTCTATTTTCACTCTCTGACATACATCACATACTGCTACATACTCGGCAATATCCTTCTTCATACCTGTCCACCAGAAATGTTCCTTCAAATCCAAATACATCTTGGTGTTTCCGTGGTGTATCGAGTATGGCGAGTCATGGGCCTCCTGAAGTATTAACTTCCCGATCTCCGCATTATTAGGCACATATACACGATCCTTAAACCATAAAGTTTTGTGCTCATCCTCAGGAAGACCCTTGGCTTTTCATTTGATCATCTTTTCCTTTATCTCATCAACTTCCTTATCATCCTTCTGAGCTTCTTGAATCTTTCCCAATAATGTAGACTGAACCTCCATTGCTGCAACAAAACCTCTTGGAACTATCTTCAAATGAAGCTCCTTGAGATCCTCGACTAACTCCTGCGGTAATCCTCCGCTTACGAGGGTATTGACGTAACTCTTACGGCTCAAAGCGTCGGCTACGACATTGGCCTTTCCTGGATGATAATGCAACTTCATATATTAATCCTTTATGAGCTCCAACCATCTCCTTTGCCTGAGATTTAACTCCTTCTGCGTGAAGATATACTTCAAACTCTTGTGATCCATGTACACATCACAATGGTTTCCAATAAGAAAATGTCTCCGGGTCTTGAGCGCATGAAACAACTCTTCCGTTCTGCATAAGTACACCTTCAAGTCCCAAGCGAGAAGCGTCGCAATACACTTGGAAATCCTTGTGTATATCCGGAAGAATCAGCACTCGGGTTGTGACCAAACGTTTCTTCAACTCCTGAAAGCTGGCCTCACATTCCTCGGTCCATTTGAACTTGGTATCCTTCTTCAACAACTCCGTCATGGGTTTCGCAATTTTGGAAAAATTCTCAATGAATCTCCTATAATATCCTGCGAGTCCCAGAAAACTACGAATCTCTCCAACTAAGGTGGGTGCCAACCACTCAGTGATAGACTAAACCTTGGTAGGGTCTACTGCTATACCTTCTCCTGATATAACATGTCCAATAAATCCAACTTCCTTCAACCAAAACTCACACTTGCTAAACTTGGCATACAGCTGGTGTTCCTTGAGCTTCTCGAGAACTAAGCGCAAGTGTTCCTTGTGTTCCTCTTCATTCTTCGAGTACACCAAAATATCATCAATGAACACCACAACAAACTTATCCAAAAACTCCATGAACACCTTGTTCATCATACTCATAAAATAGGCAGGGGCGTTAGTCAATCCAAAAGACATAACGGTGTACTCATATAGCCCATACCTTGTGGTAAAAGTTGTCTTGGGTATATCCTGTTCTCGGATCTTCAACTGGTGGTATCCTGATCGAAGATCGATCTTGGAGAATACTTTAGCTCCTTGCAACTAGTCAAAAAAATCATTGATCATCGGTAGTGGGTACTTGTTCTGGATCGTCACTTTGTTCAAAGCCTGGTAATCAACAACCATTCTCAAAGATCCATCCTTCTTCTCAACTAAGAGCACTGGGGCTCCCCACGGTGATGAACTTAGTCGAATGTAACCTTTCTCCAATAACTCCTTAATCTGCATCTTAATTTCCTCCAGATCATTTGCGGGCATCCGATATGGTCTCTTCGATATTGGTCCAGTGCCTGGCAACAGTTCTATCAAAAATTCTATGTCTTGATCTGGCGGCATGCCTGGTAGTTCCTCTGGAAATACATCCGGGTAATCCTTCACAACAGGCACTTCTTCCTGAACAACTCCCAAGAGGGAATTCACTTGGGTCCTCCTTGGCACATGCCTAGACACATACTTGATCCTTTTTCCCTCCAGGGTGGTGACTAGAATTGACTTACTAGCACAATCGATATTTCCTCCATACATCGATAGCCAATCCATGCCTAGTATCACATCCAATCCTTCCGAAGAAAAGCATGCTTAACTCAGCATGGTGACAATAGCATAAGCGGGCGATAACATCATGGATAGCCGTGTTTATGCCCATGTCATTGCCATGAGCTATCATTCCATAGTTTATATCTCATGCCTTAGGGTTTTCTTGACAAAAACTTCGAGTTTTAATGCTCCATGTCCCGGTCTTTCTCTGACACACCTTGATCTCGGGTATTGACAGCTTCATTAGTCTGACAAGTTCCATAAGGGTAGCCTTCCTAGGTCATACAAATCTAGAAATTCTTCAGAGCCTTCAATTTCTCCTAGTCTTCGGAATCTTCCACCGTTGTAGTTTCCATTATTATAGTGTACGGTAAAACCCTCTTCATTCCGAAGTGGTCTTAGTTGTCCGATATCTTCTTGGAGTGGTCTCATCAGTCGAATCTTCGTGTGGTCAAAAGGGAAAAGGGGTATAGTCTAACTAAAAGGGAATATTTGATAAAACTCACAAAAGGAGAGAGGTAAAAGATCTTTTTTGAAAAAATAAAGTTTTAGAGAAATATTTGCTATGTGCTTGCCAGTTTCTAGGGGTCGCATCCTACATTCAACATGGGCTCTGATACCATCTTGTAGCGACCCGACCTGAATGGATCAAGTCTCTGTGCTTAAGTGTCATCCCTGGATGGTATGCTGACACACACAGTACTCGAGGATTTATAACAGAGGTAAATCACATGTATAAAGTAACGTAAATAGTATTACCTCAATCCAAATAGCAGAAGTAACAACAAGGTTGTGGATTCCCATCAACACCAACAGCAAAGTTGAGTGTAGACATCGTAACCCTAACGTATCACTTACTCATCGTAAGATTCCTGAAACATGAGACGTTGCAGCCATGTAGGTCAGTACATTGAATGTACTGGCAATTTCACACTGTAGAGAAATGCTGAATAATGGCTATCACTACATGCATATTTGGCTGGTGGGGGCTCTAAGTTTAATTTTGCATAAAGCTATTTTTTTCCTACAACAAAGGAATATATTTTATTTAACTACCAAGTTTATGCCATTATTGAGAAGGTTCCTCCTACTCATTCCCAAAATATTAATAACCCAACAAATTCATTAAGTATAGTGATGAGATCAAATCAATAATCAAAGTACCAGATACTCAAGATGTCCATAACCGGGACACGGCTAATCATGATTAGTTTGTACACTCTGCAGAGGTTTGTGCACTTTTCCCCACAAGACTCGATCTCCTCCGTTGTATTTCTCGCACTGCATGGTGTTTGAGAAATGGATGACCGAGACACAGTCTTTCCGAAGAGGTCCCCTTAACCGATAGATAGGCCGGTACACCTACAATCCCCTACATCTGCTAGCCCATCATGGAAAGGATTCCCACAACTTACTCAACTATGCTAGAGCCTATAAAGGCTTGTGGCTACACACGGAAGTTTCTAGCATGAATAATCTTATGATCCCTTTGAGCCTGGGTGGCATTCCATAGGGTGATCACACGGGTACTCCAGGATATCCCAGGACAACACTGGATTGCTCCAGGTGCCCGGACAACCACTGGGTGCTCCAGGGTGCCTCAACCAATCCACCCAGATGTGTATTAAAGTAGCCACCTTAAGTTAACCATTAATTAAAACTCACACGTCTGTCATGGATCAATCAAACCAAACCACGTCTACGAGCATAGCATAGCAGTATAAGCATAAGTAACTCCCAGGGTTTGAAATTAAAGACAATAGGTTTTACCTCATCAACTACTTCCCAATACCCACATGTTAATCAGATCCTACTCATGCACTGTTTGAGGATTGAATCTAATGCATAAAAACTAGGTAATAAAAGGGGTGCCTTGCTGACGATCTGGAAACCCTAGCGACTCGTAGTAGCACGCTTCGCACTCCGGAAACTCTATCGTGAAGAAACAATAGCATACATAAGCACTCAAGCATAATATGCAAGGGTAAAACTCAAGGCAAAAGATCCAAACTGAAAGTTCCACTGAAGATTTTCAATTTGCAAGAAGAATCAATCAAATCGAAGCTATGAAACTCAAAACTACGATCAAAAAATTTCAAATTCAAATCTGCTTGAAATGAAATTTTAAATTGTTAAAATCATGTTCAAGTTGATTATCTAGAAAGAGGGGAACAATACGAAGATTTTGGCGTTGGTTTCACTTTATTTGGACAAACGAACAAAAAGTAACAATGGTTTGAAGATTAGGGACTAATCACAGATAGGTCCCTGGCCAAAAATAAAAAGAAAAAGAAAAACCTAACGAATGAATGTTCGCTAACAGAAACTAACGAAACGAAAATCGTTCGCTACCATGGATTAACGGACGAACATCCGCTAATTAGAACTGATCGGAATAAACCGAGAGAAAACCCTAACCCTAAAATTAACCAAAAAAAACCAAGAAACTGAAAAAAAAACGATCGGTCTTTTACCTATCAATGATGGCAACGGGGTCAACGGCGGCGGCGGAATCCGGCGGCTCCGGCGGCGAGGTGATGCGGCGGCGGCGCGGTGGTGGTGCGGCGCTGCGGCGTTGGTTGAGGAGAGAGGGGGGCGGCTCCGGTTTTAAAGAGGCCGGGGGGGCTACTGATACTTCTCCGTCGTATCTACTTTTCCAAACACTTTTGCCCTTGTTTTGGACTCTAACTTGCATGATTTGAATGGAACTAACCCGGACTGACGCTGTTTTCAGCAGAATTGCTATGGTGTTATTTATGTGTAGAAACAAAAGTTCTTGGAATGATCTGAAACTTCACGGAACATCTATTCAGAAATAATAAAAAATCCTTGCAAAAGATGAAGACCAGGGGGCCCACCACCTGTCCATGAGGGTGGGGGCGCGCCTGCCCCCCTAGGGTGCGCCCCCTACCTCGTGGGCCCCCTGGAGCTCCTCCGACCTCAACTCCAACTCTATATATTTGCTTTCGGGGAGAAAAAATCAGAGAGAAGGATTCATTGCGTTTTACGATACGGAGCCACCGCCAAGCCCTAAAACCTCTCGGGAGGGCTGATCTGGAGTCCGTTCGGGGCTCCGGAGTGGGGAATCCGTCGCCATCGTCATCATCAACCATCCTCCATCACCAATTTCATGATGCTCACCGCCGTGTGTGAGTAATTCCATCGTAGGCTTGCTGGAGGGTGATGGGTTGGATGAGATCTATCATGTAATCAAGTTAGTTTTGTTAGGGTTTGATCCCTAGTATCCACTATGTTCTAAGATTGATGTTGCTATGACTTTGCTATGCTTAATGCTTGTCACTAGGGCCCGAGTGCCATGATTTCAGATCTGAACCTATTATGTTTTCATCAATATATGAGAGTTCTTGATCCTATCTTGCAAGTCTATAGTCACCTATTATGTGTTATGATCCGTTAACCCCGAAGTGACAATAATCGAGATACTTACCGGTGATGACCATAGTTTGAGGAGTTCATGTATTCACTATGTGCTAATGCTTTGTTCCGGTACTCTATTAAAAGGAGGCCTTAATATCCCTTAGTTTCTATTAGGACCCCGCTGCCACGGGAGGGTAGGACAAAAGATGTCATGGAAGTTCTTTTCCATAAGCACGTATGATTATATTCCGAATACATGCCTACACTACATTGATGAATTGGAGCTAGTTCTGTGTCACCCTAGGTTATGACTGTTACATGATGAACTGCATCTGGCGTAATTCTCCATCACCGATCCATTGCCTACGAGCTTTCCATATATTGTTCTTCGCTTATTTGCTTTTCCGTTGCTATTGCTATCATCACTACAAAATACCAAAAACATTACTTTTACTACCGTTACCACTACTATCATATTACTTTGCTACTAAATACTTTGCTGCAGATGTTAAGTTTCCATGTGTGGTTGAATTGACAACTCAGCTGCTAATACTTGAGAATATTCTTTGGCTCCCCTTGTGTCGAATCAATAAATTTGGGTTGAATACTCTACCCTCGAAAACTGTTGCGATCCCCTATACTTGCGGGTTATCAAGTATTTTCTGACGTCGTTGCCGGGGAGCATAGCTCTATTCTTTGAGTCACTTGGGATTTATATATGCTTATCATTATGAAGAACTTGAGAGATCCAAAAACCAAGATTTATCCCTCAACTACGAGGGGAGGTAAGGAACTGCCATCTAGCTCTGCAGTTGATTCACCTTCTGTTTTGAGTAAGCTTGCGACACCTAAACCTGCTTCTGTTATTCGTTCTGATATGTCGCATGTTATTGATGATGCCACTTCTGCTATGCATGATACTTATGGTGAAACTACTTCTATGCTTGATACTATTGTGCCACTTGGTGAATTTCTTGATGAACAACTTGCTAGGGTTAGAGAGAATGAAAATATTGAATCTGATAATATTGATGAAAGTGATGATGAAGACTTGCCCGTTATTCCTAAGGGTTATGTTTTTGATAAAGAAGCTTCTTTAGCTATTTTAGCTTGCAAATATAGTTATGAACTTAAGAGGTTATTAGCTAAATGGAATAAGCAATCTCTAAATGCTAGGATGAAACCTGACCCTGCTTTTGCTACTTCACCTATCTTTGTTACTTATAAGGATTATGAATTCTCTGTTAATCCTGATATGATTACTTTGGTTGAATCTGATCCTTTTCATGGATATGAATCTGAAACTGTTGTGGCACATCTTACTAAATTAAATGATATAGCCACCCTGTTCACTAACGATGAGAGAACTCATTACTTTTATATCCTTAAAATATTTCCGTTCTCATTAAATGGTGATGCTAAGATATGGTTTAATTCTCTTGATCCTGGTTGTGTGTGTAGTTCCCATGATATGATTTATTACTTCTCTGCTAAATATGTCCCTACTCATAAGAAACAAGCTACTTTAAGGGATATATATAATTTTGTGCAAATTAAAGAAGAGAGTCTCCCACAAGCTTGGGGGAGGCTTCTCCAATTACTTAATGCTTTGCCTGATCATCCTCTTAAGAAAAATGAAATAGTTGATATCTTTTATAATGGACTAACCGATGCTTCCAAAGACTACCTGGATAGTTGTGTTGGTTTTGTTTTTAGGGAAAGAACACCGGATGAAGCTTAAATTCTATTGAATAATATGTTGACAAATGAAAATAATTGGACACTTCCTGAGCCAGCTTCTGAGCCTATTCCTAAACCAACTCCGGAGAAGAGGGGTATTCTATTTCTCAGTCCTGAAGATATGCAAGAGGCAAAGAAATCTATGAAAGAAAAGGTATTAAAGCTGAAGATGTTAAGAATTTACCTCTTATTGAAGAAATACACGGTCTTAATTTACCGCCTGTTGAAGAAACATATGACCTTAATTCATCTCCTATTGAAGAAGTACATGGTCTTGATAACCCGACACAAGTAGTAAAGGTAAATTCTCTCTATAGATATGATAAAGCTGAAATCCCACTTACTAAGTTTGCTAGCCCATGCTTACATTAGTTTGATAAATTTATGGCTAAGCAAGAAGATTTTAATGCTTATTTTGGTAGACAATTGAAATACAATTCAAATATTCTTGAACACTTGGGTGATTATATGGCTAATGTCAAAGGTGAACTTAAACTTATTAGTAAACATGCTTCTATGGTTACCACTCAAGTAGAACAAGTACTTAAGGCTCAAAATGATTAACTCAATGAATTGAATAGTAAGAAAAAAATGATAATGCTGTTAGAGTTACGACTAGAGGTGGTAAAATGACTCAAGAACCTTTGTATCCTGAAGACCACCCTAAGAGAATTGAGCAAGATTCTCAGAGAAATAATATAGATGCACCTAGTCCTTCTAAAAGGAAGAAAAATAAAAATAATAGGACTTTGCATGCTTCTAGTGAACCAATTACTGAAACACCTGAGAATCCAAATGATATTTCTATCTCTGATGCTGAAACACAATTTGGTAATGAACCTGAAACTAGTGATAATGTTAATCATAATGCTCATGATGATGCTCAACCTAGTAATGATAATGATATAGAAATTGAACCTGCTGCTGATCTTGATAACCCACAATCAAAGAATCAACTTTATGATAAGAAAGACTTTGTTGCTAGGAAACACGGTAAGGAAAGAGAGCCTTGGGTTCAGAAATCCATGCCTTTTCCTCCCAAACCATCCAAGAAAAAGGATGATGAGGATTTTGAGCGCTTTGCTAAAATGATTAGACCTATCTTTTTGCGTATGCGATTAACTGATATGCTCAAAATGAATCCTTATGCTAAGTATATGAAAGATATTGTTACAAATAAAAGAAAGATACCGGAAGCTGAAATTTCCACCATGCTTGCTAATTATACTTTTAAGGGTGGAATACCAAAGAAACTTGGAGATCCCGGTGTACCAACTACACCATGCTCCATTAAAAGAAACTATGTTAAAACTGCTTTATGTGATCTTGGAGCCGGTGTTAGTGTTATGCCTCTCTCTTTATATCATAGACTTGATTTGAATAAGTTGACACCTACTAAAATATCTTTGCAAATGGCTGATAAATCAACTGCTATACCTGTCGGTATTTGTGAGGATGTGCCTGTTGTAGTTGCAAATGTTACTATTTTAACGGACTTTGTTATTCTTGATATTCCCGAGGACGATAATATGTCTACTATTCTTGGAAGACCCTTTTTGAATACTGCAGGGGATGTTATTGATTGCACTAAAGGCAATGTCACTTTTCATGTTAATGGTAATGAGCATACGGTACACTTCCCGAGGAAACAACCTCAAGTTCATAGTATCAACTCTATTGGAAAAATTCCATCGATTATATTTGGAGGTTTTGAATTTCCTCTTCCTACTGTCAAGAAGAAATATGATATTCTTATTATTGGGGATGTGCATATCCTCGTTGAGGTAACATAGTGTTATTCGAAATTTCTCAGGTTCCATGTTATTCGGAATGAGTTCGTTAACAAGACTTGATCAACCTTGTTAGTGGATTCCTTTTGATGATCATGAGATGGATGAAACTAGAAGGCACAACCTTCTGTACCCTCCTCTTACTTTCTGTTATTTATATTAAATAAAATAAAAATAGTATTTTTCTGTTTGTTATCTGATTTATCCATGCTATATAAAAATACCCTAAAAATAAAAGTTCTCCAAATGCCCTAAAATTTAAATATGATATTTTCTGGAATATTTGAGAATATTTGGCACTCAAAACACAGCATGAGGAGCTAGCACCTGGCCACGAGGGTCAGGGGCGCGCCCTACCCCCCTGGGCGCGCCCCCTGCCTCGTGGACCCATGGTGTCCCTCCTCCACTTATTCCTGCACCCACACACTTCTTCTTCCTCCCACAAACACGAATATCCAGCTCAAGCACGAGTTCTAGCTCATTTTGCAGCGATTTTCGATCTCCTTGCTCAAAGCACCTCTCACAAAACTGCTTGGGGAGATTGTTCCTTTGTATGTGACTCCTCCATTGGTCCAATTAGTTTTTGTTCTAGTGCTTTATTCATTGCAAACTTTTGCTGCCTAGGTGACCCTGTTCTTGAGCTTGCATGTCAAATTTATATGGTCAAAAGTAGTTTTGATGCATGATATAGGCTCTAGGCACTTGTAGGAGTAGTTGCTATCAATTTTGTTGAGTTTGGTTTACTTTTATTTTGAAGTTACTAAAAATTTCCGAATTTTTCAGAAAATAATGAAGAGACTTTTGAGGGGCTCATCAAGCCGAAGCTCGAAGGAAAAGGCACAGAATCCCAAATATAATCTGCCTCGCACCACGGAGATTCGGTCGTGTGAATGGCCTTCCGATGATTTCTTGAGAGCAGCCAGAATTTATGAAGATTTTTATGAATTGGCTGAGAATGCAGGCCTCACTACCTTCTGATGACCCACAAGTATAGGGGATCTATCGTAGTACTTTCGATAAGTAAGAGTGTCGAACCCAACGAGGAGCAGAAGGAAATGATAAAGGGTTTTCAGCAAGGTATTCTCTGCAAGTACTGAAATAAGTGGTAACAGATAGTTTTGTGGTGAGATAATTTGTAACGAGCAACAAGTAACAAAAGTAAATAAAGTGCAGCAAGGTGGCCCAATCCTTTTTGTAGCAAAGGACAAGCCTGGACAAACTCTTATATAAGGAAAAGCGCTCCCGAGGACACATGGGAATATCGTCAAGCTAGTTTTCATCACGTTCATATGATTCGTGTTCGGTACTTTGATAATTTGATATGTGGGTGGACCGGTGCTTGGGTGCTGTTCTTACTTGAACAAGCATCCCACTTATGATTAACCTCTATTGCAAGCATCCGCAACTACAACAAAAGTATTAAGGTAAACCTAACCATAGCATGAAACATATGGATCCAAATCAGCCCCTTACAAAGCAACACATAAACTAGGGTTTAAGCTTCTATCACTCTAGCAACCCATCATCTACTTATTACTTCCCAATGCCTTCTTCTAGGCCCAAATAATGGTGAAGTGTTATGTAGTCGACGTTCACATAACACCACTAGAGGCTAGACAACATACATCTCATCAAAATATCGAACGAATACCAAATTCACATGACTACTAATAGCAAGACTTCTCCCTTGTCCTCGGGAACAAACGTAACTACTCACAAAGCATAAACATGTTCATAATCAGAGGGGTATTAATATGCATAAAGGATCTGAACATATGATCTTCCACCAATTAAACCAACTAGCATCAACTACAAGGAGTAATTAACACTACTAGCAACCTACTAGCACCAATCCCATACTTGAAGACAAGAATTGGATACAAGAGATGAACGAGGGTTTTGAGATGAGATGCTGCTGATGAAGATGTTGATGGAGATTGCCCTCTCCCGATGAGAGGTTGGTGATGACGATGGCGATGATTTCCCCCTCCGGGAGGGAAGTTTCCCCGACAGAACAGCTCTGCCGGAGCTCTAGATTGGATCCACCAAGGTTCCGCCTCGTGGCGCGGAGTTTCGTCCCGAAAGGTTGCTTCTTTTTTTTTCTCGACAGAAGACTTCATATAGGAGAAGATGGTCATCGGAGAGCCACCAGGGGGGCCACGAGGTAGGGGGCGCCCCCCCACCCTCGTGAGAAGGGTGTGGGCCCCCTGGTCTTCATCTTTGGCGAGGATTTTTCATTATTTATTATAAGGTCCGTGGAGTTTCAGGACTTTGGAGTTGTGCAGAATAGGTCTCTAATATTTGCTCCTTTTCCAGCCCAGAATTCTAGCTGTCGGCATTCTCCCTCCTTATGTAAACCTTGTAAAATAAGAGAGAATAGCCATAAGTATTGTGACATAATGTGAAATAACAGCCCATAATGCAATAAATATTGATATAAAAGCATGATGCAAAATGGACGTATCAACTCCCCCAAGCTTAGACCTCGCTTGTCCTCAAGCGAAGCCGATAACAATAAATATGTCCCCATGTTTAGAGGTAGAGGCGTCGATAAAAATAAAATACGAACATGAGGGCATCATGATTATTCTCATAAAAGCAACATATATAGATATTGTCATATGATTACTTATGTTCAAGTGATGATCTATTCACAATGCAAAAGTATGAATCAGAAACCTTATTGAGAACCAACAAACTATAACCTCAATCATTGAAGCAATTGCAATTTATCATAACATCAGAAAGAGTCTATGTCAGAGCTAAAAAGCAAGTCCACATACTCAACTATCATCTAGTCCTTCATAACTGCTAACACTCGCGTAATACTTGTGGTTATGGACTTTTAATCGAACATAGAGAAAGATAGGGGCTTATAGTTTCGCCCCACAACCTTTTACCTCAAGGGTAATGTCAACAATAATAACTCATGCCTCCTACATCCAATTAGATATATCTATCAGGATCTTTCCAACACACTGTGCTTGCCAAAGGATAAAATGTAAAAAGGAAAGGTGAAGATCACCATGACTCTTGCATAAGGTAGAAGATAATAATAATAAAAGATAGGCCCTTCGTAGAGGGAAGCAGAGGTTGCCATGCGCTTTTTTGGTTGGATGAACAAAATCTTAATGTGAAAGAACGTCACTTTATATTGCCCCTTGTGATATGAACCTTTAGTATGCAGTCCGTCACTTTTATTACTTCCACATCACAAGATCGTATAAAGCTTATTTCTCCCACACCAATCAATCATACATATTTAGAGAGCAATTTTTATTGCTTTGCACCGATGACAACTTACTTGAAGGATCTTATTCAATCCATAGGTAGATATGGTGGACTCTCATGGCAAAACTGGTTTAAGGGTATTTGGAAGCACTAGTAGTATCTCTACTTGGTGCTGAGACTTTGGCTAGCATGAGGGGGAAAGGCAAGCTCAACATGTTGGATGATCCATGACAACATACTTTATCTCAGATATAAGAAAACATAACCCATTACGTTGTCTTCCTTGTCCAACATCGACTCTTTAGCATGTCATATTTTGATGAGTGCTCCCAATCATAAAATATGTCAATGATAATATATTTATATGTGAAACCTCTCTTTCCTTATTACTTCCTATTAATTGCAACGATGACCAAAGCTATGTCTGCCGACTCCCAACAACTTTTAATCATCACACTCTTTCTATGTGAAGTCATTACTATCAATAAGATCAATATGAACTTTTGTTTCTTTTTATTCCTTTTCTTTTCTTTTCTTTTCTTTGGGATCATGGCAAAAATAAGCAAGCCCTTGACTCAATCACTAATCTTTATTATATAGCTCAAGGACTCGATTACATAGAAGGATAATAAAGCACAACTCATGACTAGATCATACTAAGAACTTTTATTCTACTAGATCAAAATATTACCAAAAGGATCGAACTAAGAAAAATGGTAAAGATAAAAGTGATGGTGATACGATACCGGGGCACCTCCCCGAAGCTTGGCAGTTGCCAAGGGGAGTGCCCATACCCAGGTTATTATGTCTCTATTTTCAGGGATGGTGATGTGATGTTCTTGGCGATGATGCCCCTCAAGATACGATTCTCCTCCTCAAGCTTGTTGACTTGCTGCTTGAGATCCATTATTTCCTTTCGGAGTTTTCCTGTAACAGCCAAAGCTCCCTGCACCCAGGGGTGCTGCATAGCTGCGGGAGAACCAGTGACACTCTTTTTTGATATTCTTGTAAGAAAGAAATCTAACATTGGAAGGGATAACCGAGTTTGGAATAGCTGAGCTCTGCAGTTCCCCCATCGTGAACCCAGCTCGGAGGCGAGAGGTGACTTCTTGATCCTCCATGGCATCTACCCTCATTAAGTCAGCCTCCATCTCTTCCTCCGTTGCTGGCCCAAAGTGGTCAGGGACGCTGTTTGCCCTTGGTTCCGGTGCCGGATTAGATACCCGGCTCTCCCCGACTGACTCTTGAGAAGACATCTTGCTCTAATCTGCAGCAGCAATAGCTCGAAACAAAATAGAGGATATTTGCGTGATACGGGAGTCAAAACCCCCGAGAGATTATATAATGAATTTTTACCGACCAAAATATGTATCGCACAAGAAAACGGAGTCCAGAAGGCACACGAGGTGCTCACGAGGTAGGGGGCGCGCCCAGGGGGATAGGGCGCGCCCTCCACCCTCGTGGGGCCCTCGTGTCCTTCCCGGACTGCTACTTAATTTTCTATTTTTCTAAATATTCCAAAACGGAGAAATATTGCCTTAAAAATTGTTTTGGAGTCGGTTTACTTACCGTACCACATACCTATTCCTTTTCGGAGTCTGAAACATTCTGGAAAGTGACTTTATGTACTCCTCCGAGGTTATGGTTTCAATAACATTGGTTTCAACATTTATGTGATTACCTGAGATATAATGTTTGATTCTTTGACCATTTACCACCTTCGGATTTGTGCCTTCGAAGTTGTTGATTTTTATGGCACCGGAACGATAGACCTCCTCGATAACGTAAGGACCTTCCCATTTAGAGAGAAGTTTTCCTGCAAAAAATCTTAAATGAGAGTTGTATAGCAATACATAATCACCTACATTAAACTCACGTTTTTGTATCCTTTTGTTATGCCATCTTTTAACCTTTTCTTTAAACAGTTTGGCATTTTCATAGGCCTGGGTTCTCCACTCAACAAGTGAGGTAATGTCAAATAATCTCTTCTCACCGACAAGTTTGAAGTCATAGTTGAGCTCTTTAATGGCCCAATATGCCTTATGTTCTAGTTCGAGAGGTAAGTGACATGCTTTTCCATATATCATTTTATACGGAGACATACCCATAGGATTTTTATATGCAGTTCTATAGGCCCATAATGCATCATCAAGTTTCTTGGACCAATTCTTTCTAGACCTATTGACAGTCTTTTGCAAAATTAATTTGAGTTCTCTATTACTCAATTCTACTTGACCACTAGACTATGGGTGATACGGAGATGCAATTCTATGATTGACGTCATATTTAGCAAGCATTTTACAGAAAGCACCATGAATAAAATGTGAACCACCATCAGTCATTAAATATCTAGGGACTCCAAACCTAGGAAAAATAACTTCTTTAAGCATTTTAATGAAAGTGTTATGATCAGCACTACTAGTTGGAATAGCTTCTACCCACTTAGTAACGTAATCAATAGCAACTAAAATATGTGTATATCCATTAGAGGCAGGAAAAGGTCCCATATAATCAAAGCCCCAAACATCAAATGGTTCAATAACAAGTGAATAATTCATAGGCATTTCTTGACGTCTACTAATATTACCAATTCTTTGACATTCATCACAAGATAGGACAAACTTACGGGCATCCTTGAAGAGAGTAGGCCAATAAAAACCGGATTGCAATACCTTATGTGCAGTTCTATCTCCCGCGTGGTGTCTTCCATAAGTTTCGGAGTGGCACTTGCATAGGATCTGTTCCTGTTCATGCTCAGGTACACAACATCTAATAACACCATCTGCTCATTCTTTATAAAGATGTGGGTCATCTCAAAAGTAATGTCTCAAGTCATAGAAGAACTTTTTCTTTTGTTGGTATGTGAAGCTAGGTGGTATAAATTTAGCAACTATGTAATTAGCATAATCAGCATACCAAGGGGTACTACGAGAAGTACTTATGACATTTAATTGTTCATCAGGAAAGCTATCATCAATAGGTAGTGGGTCATCAAGAACATTCTCTAACCTAGATAAGTTGTCTGCAACGGGGTTCTCAGCTCCTTTTCTATCAACAAGATGCAAATCAAATTCTTGTAACAAGAGAACCCATCTAATAAGTCTAGGTTTAGCATCTTTCTTCTCCATAAGATATTTAATAGCAGCATGATCAGTGTGGATAGTTACTTTAGAATCAACAATATAAGGTCTGAACTTATCACAAGCAAATACGACTGCTAAAAGTTCTTTTTCAGTAGTAGCATAATTTCTTTGAGCATTGTCTAGAGTCTTACTAGCATAATGGATAACATTTAATTTCTTATCAATTCTTTGCCCTAGAACAGCACCTACAGCATAATCGCTAGCATCACACATAATTTCAAAGGGTAAATTCCAATCAGGTGGCTGAACAATAGGTGCAGAGACTAATGCTTTCTTAAGTATTTCAAATGCTTCTACACAATCATCATCAAAGACAAATGGTATATCTTTTTGTAATAAATTGGTCAGAGGCCGAGAAATTTTTGAGAAGTCCTTAATGAACCTCCTATAAAATCCAGCGTGACCAAGGAAACTTCTTATACCTTTGATGTCCTTGGGACATGGCATCTTTTCAATAGCATCAACCTTGGCTTTATCAACTTCAATACCTCTTTCAGAAACTTTATGCCCCAAGACAATACCCTCATTAACCATAAAGTGGCACTTTTCCCAATTCAAGACAAGATTAGTTTCTTCACATCTCTGCAAAACTCGATCAAGATTGCTCAAGGAATCATCAAAAGAAGATCCATAGACGGAAAAGTCGTCCATGAAAACCTCACAAATCTTTTCACAAAAGTCAGAGAATATAGCCATCATGCATCTTTGAAAGGTAGCAGGTGCATTACATAAACCAAAAGGCATACGTCTATAAGCAAAAGTACCAAAACGGCATGTAAAAGTAGTCTTTGATTGATCTTTAGCCGACATAGGTATTTGAGAGAAACCAGAATAACCATCTAGAAAGCAGTAATGTGTATGTTTGCATAATCTTTCTAGCATTTGATCGATAAAAGGTAAGGGGTAATGATCTTTCTTAGTAGCCTTATTTAATTTGCGGAAATCAATTACCATCCTATAACCTGTAATAATTCTTTGTGGAATCAATTCATCTTTATCATTAGGAACAACAGTAATACCTCCCTTCTTAGGGACACAATGAACAGGACTTACCCACTGACTATCAGCAACGGGATAAATTATACCTATCTCCAGAAGCTTTAGTATTTCTTTTCTTACCACTTCTTTCATTTTATGATTCAGACGTCGTTGAGGATCATGAACTAGTTTGGCATCTGCTTCCAAATTTATTTTATGTTGACATAGAGTGGGACTAATGCCCTTAAGATCATCACGAGTATATCCAATAGCAGCATGGTGCTTCTTCAGAGTTTTCAATAATCTTTCTTCTTCATGCTCTGAAAGTTTAGCACTAATAATAACAGGATATATCTTCTTTTCATCAAGATAAGCGTATTTAAGATTATCAGACAACGGTTTAAGCTCAAACACGGGATCACCCTTAGGTGGAGGAGGATCCCCTAGGATTTCAACAGGCAAATTGTGTTTCAGCATATGTTCCTGTTTAAAGAATACTTCATCTATTTCCCTTCTTTCATTCATAAACATATCATTCTCATGATCTAGCAAATATTGTTCTAAAGGATGACTAGGAGGTACGGCAATAGAAGCAAGACCAATAATTTCATACTTACTAGGCAATTCTTCTTCACGGTGTTGTTTACTAAATTTAGAGAAATTAAACTCATGAGTCATATCATCCAAGCCAATAGTAACAACATTCTTTTCGCAGTCTATCCTAGCATTTACTGTATTCAAGAAGGGTCTACCAAATATAATGGGACAAAAACTATCTTGTGAAGAACTAAGAATAAGAAAATCAGCAGGATATTTATTTTTCCCACACAAGACTTCAACATCCCTAACAATTCCCATTGCTGAAATAGTATCTCTATTAGCAAGTTTAATTGTGACATCAATATCTTCTAACTCAGCAGGTGCAATTTCATGCTTGATTTCTTTATACAAGTCATAAGGTATAACATTAGCACTAGCACACATATCACATAAGCCATGATAATAATGATCTCCTATTTTAACAGAAATAACAGGCACGCCTACCACTGGTCTATGTTTATCTTTAGCATAAGGTTTAGCAATTCTAGCAGTTTCACCGCAGAACTGAATAGCATGCCCATCAATATTATCAGACAAGAGATCTTTAACAATAGCAATATTAGGTTCAACTTTAACTTGCTCAGGAGGTGTATATGTTTTAATATTGCTTTTACGAACCACAGTTGAAGCTTTAGCATGATCCTTTATCCTAACAGGGAAAGGTGGTTTCTCAACATAACAAGTAGGAACAATAGGATCATTATAAGTGATAGTCTTTTCTTCAACTTTAATAGGTGCAGCTACTTTTACTTCTATGGGAGGATGATATTTAAACCACTTTTCCTTAGGGAGATCAACATAAGTAGCAAAAGATTCACAGAAAGAAGCTACTATCTCAGAATCAAGTCCATATTTAGTGCTAAACTTACGGAAAATATCGGTATCCATAAAAGATTTAACACAATCAAACTTAGGTGTCATACCTGACTCCTTACCATTGTCGAGGTCCCAATCTTCAGAGTTGCGTTTAATTCTATCCAATAAATCCCATTTGAATTCAATAGTCTTCATCATAAAAGAGCCAGCACAAGAAGTATCAAGCATGGTGCGATTGTTATCAGAAAGCCGAGCATAAATTTTTTGAAGAATTGTTTCTCTTGGGAGATCATGATTGGGGCATGAATATAACATTGATTTAAGCCTCCCCCAAGCTTGAGCGATGCTTTCTCCTTCACAAGGCCAAAAATTATATATATAATTGTGATCACGATGAACAAGATGCATAGGGTAATACTTTTGATGAAATTCCAATTTCAATCTTCTATAGTTCCATGATCTCGTATCATCACATAGCCTATACCATACCAATGCGTCTCCCTTCAAATATAAAGTGAAGACCTTCTTCTTAGCAACATCATCGGGTATACCTGCAAGCTTAAATAATCCACAAACTTCATCCACATATATTAGGTGTTCATCAGGATGCTTTGTTCCATCTCCTGTAAAAGGATTAGCTAGCAGTTTTTCTATTATACTCGAAGGATACTCATAAGGAATTTCATTTTCATATTCATTTTCAATAGGTTCAGTAGGTTGAGGAGCAACTCTTTGCTCTACTGGTCGGGGTGAAGATACCCCGAATAAGCCCCTCAGAGGATTACTTTCCATAGTAACAAGTGACAGTAAATTTCAGCACACTATATAAATTTTTCCTTACCAAATTCCACCTACCAAAGGTGCTTCACTCCCCGGCAACGGCGCCAGAAGAGAGTCTTGATGACCCAAAAGTATAGGGGATCTATCGTAGTCCTTTCGATAAGTAAGAGTGTCGAACCCAACGAGGAGCGGAAGGAAATGATAAAGGGTTTTCAACAAGGTATTCTCTGCAAGTACTGAAATAAGTGGTAACAGATAGTTTTGTGGTGAGATAATTTGTAATGAGCAACAAGTAACAAAAGTAAATAAAGTGCAGCAAGGTGGCCCAATCCTTTTTGTAGCAAAGGACAAGCCTGAACAAACTCTTATATAAGGAAAAGCGCTCCCAAGGACACATGGGAATATCGTCAAGCTAGTTTTCGTCACGTTCATATGATTCACGTTCGGTACTTTGATAATTTCATATGTGGGTGGACCGGTGCTTGGGTGCTGTTCTTACTTGAACAACCATCCCACTTATGATTAACCTCTATTGCAAGCATCCGCAACTACAACAAAAGTATTAAGGTAAACCTAACCATAGCATGAAACATATGGATCCAAATCAGCCCCTTACGAAGCAACGCATAAACTAGGGTTTAAGCTTCTGTCACTCTAGCAACCCATCATCTACTTATTACTTCCCAATGCCTTCCTCTAGGCCCAAATAATGTTGAAGTGTTATGTAGTCGACGTTCACATAACACCACTAGAGGCTAGACAACATACATCTCGTCAAAATATCGAACGAATACCAAATTCACATGACTACTAATAGTAAGACTTCTCCCTTGTCCTTAGGAACAAACGTAACTACTCACAAAGCATAAACATGTTCATAATAAGAGGGGTATTAATATGCATAAAGGATCTGAACATATGATCTTCCACCAATTAAACCAACTAGCATCAACTACAAGGAGTAACTAACACTACTAGCAACCTACTAGCACCAATCCCGGAGGATACAAGAGATGAAGTAGGGTTTTGAGATGAGATGTTGTTGATGAAGATGTTGATGGAGATTGCCTTCTCCCGATGAGAGGAGTGTTGGTGATGACGATGGCGATGATTTCCCCCTCCGGGAGGGAAGTTTCCCCGGTAGAACAGCTCTGCCGGAGCTCTAGATTGGATCCGCCAAGGTTCCGCCTTGTGGCGGCGGAGTTTCGTCCCGAAAGGTTGCTTCTTCTTTTTTTCTCGATGAAAGACTTCATATAGGAGAAGATGGTCATCGGAGAGCCACCAGGGGGGCCACGAGGTAGGGGGCGCGCCCCCCACCCTCGTGAGAAGGGTGTGGGCTCCCTGGTCTTCATCTTTGGTGAGGATTTTTTATTATTTATTATAAGGTATTCCGTGGAGTTTCAGGACTTCTGGAGTTGTGCAGAATAGGTCTCTAATATTTTCTCCTTTTCCAGCCTAGAATTCCAGCTGCCGGCATTCTCCCTCCTTATGTAAACATTGTAAAATAAGAGAGAATAGCCATAAGTATTGTGACATAATGTGAAATAACAGCCCATAATGCAATAAATATTGATATAAAAGCATGGTGCAAAATGGACGTATCACCTTCCTCCACGACCGACGCGAACAGTATCTCTTACTCACCAATATCTTTGTGCAAAACTTTCATTTCCATGCTAGGAACTCACCACCTGCAGTGGAATTTTATTTATATGACGAGCATAAGGAGATGTCACTTTATGATTTTTGTTGAGTCTGTTTGATCCCTTTTGAGGGTAGCGTAGAGGAACCACATCGTGACGATGTGGATGGGTTTATTGACACCATCACTGTAGGGTAAACGAGGAAGCTTTCCGATGCACGAATCACTAGCATACATTTTCCTGTTTGACGCTACTTTGCAATATTTGCTAGTCGTTGCTTAATTGGTCGTGGAAACTATGGAAACCTCAGTATTCCTGATATTATTATTTTGTTCCATGGTTTATTCTGTGATAACTCTATTAGTATGGGCGGTATTATTGTTAAACGGTTAAGTCTGAACCATACCAAAGGGCCCATCTTTGGAGGCATTTATGCTTCACGCCTAGCTGCACATTTCAACATACCTATTAGGCATTGTGAGAAGGAAGAAAAATTGTTGCCCACTATTTATTTAGATTATAAGAGTATGGTGGCACATGATTTTATTGTTAAGAATAGGGAAGGAGAGCTTAAATACAAATTGTTCTTTGATAAACATCATCCTGAGACTATTACCCTGCCTGCTCCTTCCTTGTTTGATTTATCTGCAGGTAAGTACCTTGTTCCGTTAGAGGCTATTCACGCCTACCGGAACCCTACATCAGCCCCAGAGCCAGAGTCGGAACCACAAGTTAAGCCTTCACGACAGTCTAATTACCATTGGGATCCGGAGATGATTGCCAACCAGTGGCAATCAGAGTCTTCTTCATCTCAGTACGACCCCAACTATTATTATGTGTAAGTGCATCTACTGCCACCCCTAGTTGGTTTTGGAGTATTGACGACAAACCTAGTTGAGGGACTAATGTGTTTGTGAGAATTGTAGGATAACATAGGTAGAAGTCCCTCATTGATTCGGTTTTCCTACCAGGGATGACCCCTAAAAATGTATGAAGACATTGAAGTCAAAGGTGGTATATGAAGATATTCACATTGAAGACTATGACAAGAGAAGACACTGCATGAAGCCTATGGAGCTCGAAGACTTAGATCTTTCGTAGTTCTTTTTGTTCTTTGTTGAGTCATAGGAACCACCGTACTGTTAAGTGGGGTCCAAGAGAACCGGTCAGAATGACTGAAGTGATGCTTAAACAAAACCTATGTCTTCGAGTGAAGACTTTGAGAGCGAATCTTGTCCAGAGTCGGACAAGTCAGCTTTGCTTGTAGCCCAAGTAAAGTTGTCGTGTGAGTTTGAAATCTGACCGTTGGAACACGTGTCGGTTCCTTAGTGACCCAGGGTCATTTCGGACAAAGCAGGTCGGGTTGCCAAGTGGCTATAAATAGCCCACCCCCTACAACCATAAATGGTTGGCTGCTCAGATTCAGAGTACGGCTTTTGTCGTTTGAGAGCAACCCACCTCGAAGCCTTTGAGAGAGAATTCCTTGCGAGGATAAAGCCCTAACCACCCAGAGCCAAAGAGAATTAGGCATCACTTAAGTCTTCTTGTCTGTGTGATCTGAAGACTTATTACACTTGAGGACTGTGCATCCTCCAACCGGTTAGGCGTCGCGTTCTGAGCATCCAAGAGACATTGTGGATTGCCGGTGAACGAAGTCTGTGAAGGTTTGGGAGTCTAGCTTGAAGACTTACCAGAGTGATTGGGCGAGGTCTGTGTGACCTTAGCTCAAGGGGAATACGGTGAGAACTGGGTGTCCTGAGCTGCGTGTTCAGGACTGGGTGTCCGGGACTGTGTGTCCTAAGGTTTAAATACCTAGCCGCCCTAACCAGACGTACAGTTGTCACAGCAACTGGAACTGGTCCAACAAATCATTGTCTTCAATGAGTCACTGGTTTCATCTTCCCTTCCCTTTACTTACTGTTACTCCTTGTGAAGTCATTGTAGGATTGCACTGTCTTTTATCTTCACTGAGTGACTGCGTTTTCTGTTTGGCTTCGTAATATCTTCCTACCTGATCCTTACTACATTGCTGCTATTAGTCATTGTGCTTTCACTCCATTGAATACTTGACTATGGCTTGCCTAGTGTAGTCTACCTTCCGCTGCAGGGAAACAGGTTTATTTCTATCGTCTGTCTTCATAACTTCCACGTTTTGAAGACTTTCATAAAAATCGCCTATTCACCCTCCCTCTAGTCGATATAACGCACTTTCAATTGGTATCAGAGCAAGGTGCTCCCTTGTTCTGTGTGATTCGGTTTAACCACCTGGAGTTTTAGCTATGTCGACTGCAGGGATAATTAAAGTCTCCGCTGCGTGCCCCGTCTTTGATGGAACTGAATATCCCTACTGGAAGAATAAGATGCACATGCATCTTGAAGCCATTGACGTTGACCTATGGTACGTCGTCAAGAACGGTCTTCCCAAGGCTGGAGAAGGTGTCACTGCTGCTGATGTCAAGAAGTTCGTTCAACTGGACTCTACTGCCAAGAACATCATCTGTGTTCATCTGACCAAAGGATAGTATGGCCGTGTGAGTGCTTTGGAAACATCTAAGCTGGTCTGGGACTGGCTCTCCAAGGTCAATGAAGGCGTCTCAACCTAGAGAGATCAGAGAATCAGTGTCCTTCGCAACCTCTTCAACCGCTTCAAGCGAAATGACAATGAGAATGTCCAGCTCACATTTGACCGACTCACTGACATCACAAATGAGCTTCAAGCCCTCGGCGCTACTGAGATCACCAAGCATGAAGTCGTCAAGACACTACTGAGATCACTTGACAGTTCATTTGACACCCTAGCCCTGATGAATCAAGAACGTCCTGATTTCAAGACACTCGAGCCGTCTGACATACTTGAGAGGCTCAACACACATGAGTTTCAGCTTTCTGAGAAAAGAGATATCTACGGTACAAACTATGGGCGAACTCGTGCCTTGAAGGCAAAAGCTATCTCCTCATCTGAAGAAGAATCTAACAGCAGTTCTAATGATCCTGAAGATATTGGAAGGGAACTTGCTATGCTTGTCAAGAAGTTCCAAAAATTCACCAAGTAGAAAGGCTTCAGAAAGTCTTCCCGATCAAGCTCAAGGAATGATGAAGCTTCTGCTCATGACTACAAGAAGAAAACATGTCACAAGTGCAAGAAACCTGGCTACTTCATCTCTGAGTGCCCACAGTGGGACAATGAGAACAAAAAGAAGAAGAAGAGCAAGGAATATGACTGTGATGACAAGAAGAAGAAGAAATACTCAAAGTCTTCTTCCAAGTCTTTCTCAAAGTCTTCATCACACAAGAAGAGCTCATCTGGCAAGGCACGTGCGTTTGTTGGCAAGGAAATGGATTTAGAGGAGGAGTCCGCTTCTGAGGAGGCGGAGGTGGAGTCTGAGGAGGAGTCCGATTCAGGCGTCGCAAGTCTGGCTACAACATACGTTGCCAAGTCCATCTTCAACACTGAAGACAATGACTTCATCACCGACACCGATGCAAATGACAAGGAATACTCTGCTTCTACCTACTGCTTGATGGCACGCGGTGCCAAGGTAAACACACGTACTACTCACTATCAAACATCTAGTGACGATGACTCTGATTGTGGTTCAAAACCCAGCTACAAAACACTTGCTAAAATTGCAATTGAACAACAGAAAGCTATGGAACATATTCAAAAACTGTTAGACAGAAGCGATGATCTATTAGGTGCTGAAATGACTCGATCTGAATCCTTAATTGAAGACATAAAAAATCTTCATGTTAAGTATCAGGAACTTGAAATTCGTCATGAAACTCTCTCAACAACTCATGAAAAGCTTTCTTATGATTATCTTCAAAGGAAGCAAGATCTTGAGAAATTGAGAGCGGCTCATGAAGATCTTCAAAAGGAAAACGAGTCACTTCGCGCCAAACAGATCAGTTCTGCTTAGGAAGGATTTGAACCACCATGTCTTAAATGCATTGAGCATGATAATGCTACTTCTGTTGCTGAATGTTCTACTGCTACTGCTGTTGCAATATCTTCAATTGTTGATGTGGTAGTTAACCCCTCTGCTGAGGATACCACTGCTATTGCTGATGAGAATGCTAGGTTGAAGACATTGCTTGAAACAGGAATGTACAAAAGTCTTAAAGGGCATCAGACACTATGTGAT
Source organism: Triticum dicoccoides (assembly GCF_002162155.2). Classification (NCBI taxonomy): domain Eukaryota; kingdom Viridiplantae; phylum Streptophyta; class Magnoliopsida; order Poales; family Poaceae; genus Triticum; species Triticum dicoccoides. The sequence goes on from NC_041384.1 coordinate 170,834,336, forward strand.
GTCCTCAAAAAACAGATTCTGAACCGAAACCCGAGGAAAGAGGGTGTTGGGTTCATAAGGAAAATCAATGCTGATGGCTCCTACTGGAAACCTGAGTAGTACCCCAAAACCACGTGGGTTACTGCAAAGGAACCTTCAGCAGATCCATCCAATCTATCTGGCTTCACTTGTGCTAACCCCATTATCATTGATGAATCCCTTGATGCAAACTATAAACTGTTTAAGAATCAGAATGGTGAAGTGTTTGCCAGGTACATTGGTACTAACTGCAGGAATGGACCACCTATGAAGAAGATCTGGGTTCCGAAAAGGTGTCTGGAGAATCTTCCTGTGAATGTCATCATGACACCTCATGTGAAGAAGACAAACCTCATATCAAAGGCTTCATACGGTCCAAAGGCTTCATACAGATAGAGGACTCACCTGAGTCGCACTAACGCAAATGTTTTGCAGGGAAACCATACTCAGGCATATGAATATGAGAGCGGTTCATCAAACCGCCATGTTCATAAGACCAAGAACTATTCTGCTTATTCTTATGAATACTATTGTCCGCCTGCAAGACTGTTTGCTAGGGCTCCAAAGCCAAAGTTCTCAGATGCTGCACTTAGACTTATTGCTTCTAAGCCACCCTTGAAGATGTGGGTGGCTAAGAAAGCTTAACTCTCTTTTGCAGGGAAGGGTCTCCAGCAGAAAACCAAAATCGTCTGACGCTATTGCTGGGGACCTTAAACATCTTGTAGGGCACAAGATCAAATGCCCGAATGGTCTTACTATGTTCTTCGTTCCTGAATCACTTGCTACTCTCCCTATTAGTCCTAATCTGGATCTAAGCTTTCATAACCCACTGGTTCGTCAAATGTTTTTGCTTCACAATGCTCTTGGTGAAGCCTATCCCCCTAACTGCACTGTAGGGTACGACACCAGCGTCTTCAGAATGGATTATTGACAGTGGGTGTACAAATCACATGACTGGCAAAAGAAGCCTTCTTATGGACTCAACCTTACGTCCATCCGACAAGAGCCACATCACATTTGCTGACACTAGTAAAAGTAAGGTATTGGGTCCAGGTAGAGTTGCAATCTCAAGGGATCAACACATGGATAAAGTCATGCTTGTTGAATCCCTTGGCTTCAACTTAATGTCTGTCTCAATGCTTTGCGATTTAAACATGATCGTAATATTTGGAAAATATCGTTGCCTTGTTCTAATGGAATCTAACAAGTCTCTAGTATTTGAAGGGTATCAAAAAGATGATTTGTACATGGTAGATTTCTCAGCAGGACCACAGCTTGATGTATGTCTTCTAGCAAAAGCTTCAGAATGCTGGCTCTGGCATCGGAGGCTTGGGCATGCTGGCATGAGGAACCTCCACACCCTGGACAAGAAGAAGCATGTCATAGGCATCGAGGGCGACAAGTTCAAGAAAGATCACTTATGCGGTGCCTGTGAGGCAGGAAAGATGACGAGGGCCAAACACCCCTCGAAGACAATCATGACTACTACTCGACCCTTCGAACTGCTTCACATGGATCTTTTCGGTCCCACTCATTACTCAACTCTTACTACTACTGCTTGTCTCTATGGCTTTGTCATTGTTGATGATTATTCTAGATATACTTGGGTGCACATAATCCTTTACAAGACTGAAGTGCAGGATGTCTTCAGACGCTTTGCCAATCGAGCAATGAACAACTATGGCGCCAAGATACAGCATATCAGAAGTGACAATGGCACTGAATTCAAGAACATTGGCCTTGATACATATCTTGATACCTTGGGAATCACACATGAATTCTCAGCCCCGTACACGCCACAGCAAAATGGCGTCGTTGAACGCAAGAACAGAACACTCATTGAGATGGCCAGAACGATGCTAGATGAATACAAGACTCCAAGAAAATTCTGGCCTGAAGCCATTGACACTGCATGCCATACAATCAATCGTGTTTATCTTCACAAGCTTCTGAACAAGACATCTTATGAGCTCCTTACTAGCAAGAAGCCAAATGTCAGTTACTTCAGAGTATTTGGCGCCAGGTGCTGGATCAAGGACCCACATCACACCTCAAAGTTTGCACCAAAAGCACATGAGGGTTTTATGCTTGGATATGGAAAGGACTCGCACTCCTACAGAGTCTTCAATCTCTTTCATTACAAAGTGGTTGAAACAGTGGATGTGCGGTTCGATGAGACCAACGGTTCACAAAGAGAGCAACTGCCAAATGTGCTAGATGAAGTTCCATCTAGTGAAGCAATCAAGCTAATGGGAACTGGAGAAATTATACCTTCTGAAGCTCATCCTGAAGAAGAACTTATCATCTCAGCACCTGATCAACATGAAGACAATGCTCAGCCTCAAGACATTCCTTCTAACAACGACAATGATCAGCAAGAGCAAAATCTTCGCCCTGTACATCCTCGTGTTGCCAATGAAGTGCAGATTGAAAGAATAATTGATAGCATCAATGCACCTGGTCCACTCACTCGTTCAAGGGCAACTCAGCTAGCAAATTTCTGTGGGCACTTCGCATTCGTCTCAATAACAGAACCCAAGAAAGTTGAAGAAGCCTTCATGGAACCTGAATGGATTCAAGCTATGCAAGAAGAGCTTCAACAGTTTGAGCTGAATAATGTATGGGAACTGGTTAAGCGTCCTGATCCACGGAAGCACAATATAATAGGCACCAAATGGATATACCGCAACAAGCAAGATGAGCATGGTCAAGTTGTCAGAAACAAAGCTCGTCTCGTTGCTCAAGGATATACTCAAGTGGAAGGCATTGACTTCGATGAAACATTTGCTCCTGTGGCTAGACTTGAAGCCATACGCATACTGCTGGCCTATGCAAATCATCATAACATACTTCTATATCAAATGGATGTGAAGAGTGCTTTTCTCAATGGCAAGATTGAAGAAGAAGTGTATCTTGCACAACCGCCTGGCTTTGAAGATCCAAAACATCCTGACATGGTATACAAGCTCAACAAGGCACTGTATGGCCTCAAACAAGCCCCTCGGGCCTGGTATGACACACTCAAATACTTCCTGAAGAGCTAAGGCCTCAACCTGGTTCTCTCGACCCCACTCTCTTCACGAAGACATATGATGGTGAACTGTTTGTGTGCCAAATATATGTGGATAACATTATCTTCGGTTGCACCAATCAGAAGTATAGTGAAGAGTTTGGATATATGATGCAAGAGCAATATCAAATGTCTATGATGGGAGAGCTAAAGTTCTTTCTCGGTCTTCAAATACGACAGCAACGCAACGACATCTTCATATCTCAAGAGAAGTATCTCAAAGATTGCCTGAAGAAGTTCGGTATGCAAGACTGCAAAGGCTTCACGACGCCAATGCCAGCCAAGCATCATCTGGGTCCTGACGACAATGGTAAAGAGTTTGATCAAAAGGTATACCGCTCCATGATTGGTTCTTTACTTTATCTATGTGCATCTAGGCCAGATATTATGCTTAGTGTTTGCATGTGTGCTCGATTTCAAGCGGCACCAAAGGAGTCGCATCACTTAGCTGTGAAGCGAATTCTTCGATATTTGGCTCACACCCCAACTCTAGGATTATGGTATCCAAAGGGCTCCGAGTTTGATCTGGTTGGATTCTTGGATGCTGATTATGCTGGTGACAAAGTTGATCGCAAGTCTACATCAGGCACATGTCACTTTCTGGGACGATCACTTGTATGTTGGTCTTCAAAGAAGCAGAACTGTGTATCTCTCTCCACTGCTGAATCTGAATACATTGCTGCTGGATCTTGCTGCGCTCAGCTTCTGTGGATGAAGCAAACACTCAAGGACTATGGCATTCATCTGAAGCAAGTGCCACTCTACTGCGACAACGAAAGCGCCATCAAGATTGCCAACAACCCAGTTCAGCACTCGAAGACAAAGCATATTGAAATTCGTCATCACTTTCTCAGAGATCATGTTGTGAAGGAAGATATTGATATTATACATGTCAACACTGAAGAGCAATTGGCAGATATCTTCACCAAGCCCTTGGATGAGAAGAAATTTTGCAAGTTACGGTGTGAGCTAAATATCTTGGAATCCTCAAATGTCCTGTGATCAGGCACACATCCTAACACTTATGCATATTGATGACTTAGATGTGCAACACACGAAGTAAAGTATATCTTCAATCAATAAAGACATACATTCTAAGTGTGAATAAATTAATGTGGAATTTGATTTCGGAGCACCACGATAATTGTGCGCCGTGTCTAGGTCTAATACTTCCTATACGGTGGGTAACGCCACCACCACATGTTCTATTTGAAGTGTTTCACTCATGGCGTTACATTTGCTATGTCTTCACATTTGGTTTGACTTCAATCTCAACATATCTTCATGATTATCTTCACTATGTTAATTATATAGATATATATATACTAGTGTTCTGTCCTCTACAACATTCACTTATAGCTATGTCTTCTTGTTGAATCTTTTGAACTAAGTGAATGTGATCGGACCCTAACCTCTCTATGCTTTCTATCTCAAATTCTATCTCTCCAAATCATATGCATTCTATTGAAACTGTCGAATGTCTTCTTTGTGTCCTTGTCAGCAGAAGATACAGAGACAACCATTAAGTCCGTTTTCAATGCTCATTCCTCCACATGAAATCCGGAGAAGTAGGAATGACCACCCGACAATCCACGCGTGCGTGGGACGTGGAACAAACCCCAAATTCCGCATGATGGCCACGTGTTCCTCAGATGCGAATCGCCAGGGGCACCTGTGTAATAACACACTGCCGCCCCTGTACCTATAAATACACACTTCACAGCGGTCATTATCTCTTCTTCCACTCTCGCACGAACCCTAGCGCCACCGCTAGCTCTCGACGACGCCGGCGACGAAGCGCTTCGCTGCCGCAACCTCTCTGACGCCGTCTTCACGCCGACCGTGGACATCGTCCTCTCCGTCGTCGCCTTAGGTGTCCTCCGTCGCCAAGTTAGGGCACAGAAGATCGAACTGCTCGGCCTCATCTTCCACTCCGTCTAGCAGTTCTTAGTGTGGTAAATAAAACTTCCTTTTTACGGCACCATTGATCCTATGGCTTCGTCACTTTTTACCACAGGCAGTTTCTGTTCACACAAGTTAGATCTCTCCCATACTGCATCTCATAACATGCCTAGTATATTCACTTGTGCTTCACAAAGTAGTTAGATTCCTCACTGGTACTGATCTATGGATTCGTACAAATCTGGAACCAACTCCTTATCTATGAGTGAATGTCTTCGCACGATGAGGTCAATGTCTTCTAAACTGATTTATCTTCAAAATCTTCTGAGAATGCATATGACCTCTTCCCCTTCCCTCGCACCTTAATGCTGTCACAGGTACATGTCTGTGGGAGAATCCTTTGGTTCTCATAGTCTGCATTCATTTGCAGAATTCTTACAGCATCACATAAACTCTCCCGAAGCCAGTTCCTGTTTGTCCAGCAAGCGAAAACCTTTGAAGCCTCTGAACGTATTGAAGCCTTTCAGATTAAGGTTCATGGCTTCAGAAAAATCAGCAAGGAAGGGTGGCAGAAAGCAACATGGAGAAACATCTAGAGATCTGCCAGATGACCTCTCAGAACTGTACAAGACAGATCCTGAAGAGGATTACAATCAGCGCAAGACCCGAATCCAATGGATTCGAAGATATTGGGCAGAACAATGGTTCAAGTACCAATTTGTAACCCAGGAATATGCTGAGAAAAATGCCATCAAGAGACCGTGGGGAGACATCCTATACAAGAATCTTCAACCCAGGACCAGAGATGAAGCCATTGAACAAGGCTTCTATCCCTGCATGGTCCGTGGGCCACAGCCTACTGATGCACACCCATCGTCACTACTATGGTGTCGTGACGACAATCTGTTTAAGCGCAACTTCCAGTTTGCCCAGAACTCAGCGAAGCAGAACAAGAAGACTTTGGGTTAGACTTCAACCCTGGTCCCTCAGCTCCAAGGGCTGATGGCACACGAGATGCAGAACCCAATGTCATTGGTCCTTTCTACAACCTTGAAGGCCTCATCACCCACATCTTGGTTCAAGGGACTGCAGTGAATGAGCCTGCAACTGACGTTGAATCAGATGAAGCGCCTGCAGCGCCGAAGCCTAAGAAGTTGAAGCAGCCTAAAGCTTCAAAGCCTGCCCCTTCACCAAAAGTCTCATGGGCGAAGCCACTGGCAACTGCACCTCCTAAAGACAGTGTGCAGTCTGAAGATTTATCACGCATCTCCAAGCCCCAGAAGGTCAAGATGCCTCTACCACACACCGGCCAAGAGCTGACAGCTGCTGCCATTCTGCGCAATGATGACATTGATCTATCAAGTGATGAAGATCTTGCAGATGACGCTCTTGAGCAACTCATCAAGAGCAAAGAAGAAGCAAAAATCTTCAATGATCTGTCGCTCTTTGATGTAACAATCATACACACCTTCATTGATGAGTGGTTTGACACGCCAAACATCAGCTTCGAAGATCTTCAACTACCCATTGGCCTCAGTGTCGCCTTCCATGGCGCCATTGCTTCAAAACTAGCCATCGCCCAGCGCGTTGTTGAACTGAAGCAGAAGATTGACTATGAAAAGGCTCAGTTCAAGAAGCATATGGCCAAGCTCAGCGTGCAAGATGTGAAGAACTTCAAGATTATGTTGCACGAGCTCAAGGAAGCCTTTCTCAAGAAATGTGCAGAAGTTCAGGGTTCGCGTGAGCGCATGAAGGTTCTGGCTAACAGATGTGTGCAAGCCTATAATGAGGCTGAGAAGCGCAAGGCCCTTGGGCGTCCTGGCATCGACCCCAGGATGGCCGCAAAGAAGAAGAAGAAGCCCGATACGGCTGAACCCGATGCACCAAGGCAGGAAGCAGATCCCATTGTCTTCCCAACAAGAATGACTGGCTCGAAGCCAAAAATCCGGTCAACCGCTTCAGAGCTCAAGAAGATGAGGACTGCTGAGGCTGAAGCAAGGAAGAGAAAACATCCTGAAGCCTCTGCTACTACCCCAGCCAAGAAAAAAGAAAGACCAAGAAGGAACGGGCTGCTCCCACAGAGCCCTTGGTTGTTGAACCCATTTCCATGGTTCACCCCGACGCCGATCCACAAGAACGCCAACTGACAATCCATGTGCCTGCTTTCACAGAGGCTCATGAAGCTGAAGACTTTCCAGCAGCTGATCCCATCGCTGCTGAAGACATTGGTCAACATGACCATGTAGAAGATGGTGCAGTCCTTCCTCAGTTCGAGAACAGCGAACTCATCAGCATTGGTCGTCCTCTGACGCCAATCACTCAGGATGCTTCATGGGCTGATCACCCACAAGAGGAAGAAGACTTCGAGGCCCAGCCAACTCCAACTACACAGGCGTCGCCTGCATTGCGCAGGCTTCGCAAAGGTCCAAGGCCTCAAGTCTCTGCTGAAGACAATTCGGCTGCATCAGCCGCGGAAGAAGAAGTCCCACAAGTTGCCACTCCCCTGTCCCACCAAGAAGCAGTTCCCGAGGAGAACATGACTGTGACCGACCCTCCAGCTCGTCAAGTGGAGGTTGAGAATCTTGCGGCTGCCACCACCACCAATGAAGCCACTGACGATGTCATGGCTGAAGCTAATGTGGAGCCCTCCCCAACAAAGGCATCAGAAGTCGGTGAAGCCACTGATCCCGCAACTTCTGTTCCTGAGTCTGCTGCCGTTCCCCAGTTCGACTATCATGTTGAGCACATGCCTTAGGTACAGAAGCCAATCCCAAGATTGCCAAGATTCCCAGGTCCTGCGTCAGCACCTGGCTCCTTCAATATCAATGGCTTCAGAGTAGACAACACATTCTTCAATAGCTCCAGGAACCCCTACTCAAGGGAAAGGATATCATCTCATATGTTCTGGAGCTATCCGCGGCGAAGCTATTACTCCTGCATACTATACAATCAAGGTCGCATCTTCCCCCACAAGCGCCTTGACATTGAAGCAATAGCTGGTCTACCCTGTCTGGAAGAAGCTCTGGATTGCTTCAAAGAAGTTGGACTGCCATCATTCGTAACTGACCAAGAGCATTGGAATGAAGAGTTGCTGCTCCAATTCTATGCCACACTTCACATCCGCGGTTATAGCAGAGATCCGAAGACTTGGGTCCTGGAGTGGATGACTGGAAATGTTCATCATGAAGCCAAAGCCTTTGACATCATTGAGCTCATTGGCTTGCCCACTCCTGGCGATCTCTACGAGCCTGGCTGTCAGCTTCATAGTGAAGCTATTGAGAGCCTCTTTCAGAAGAATGAACCTGACATGAGTCAGATGCTCGGTATGATGAAGCCATTGCCCCAAGATGCTGCTTATCCCACGGAGTTCTTCGTTGAAGACCTTGAGTACCTGCCAAGAACTATTTATCATATCATAAGGCGGACTCTCTGGCCCATCAAAGGGCACTCTCCACATGCCAAGCTTGAAGGAGCAATGAAGACTTTGGTCTTCTATATTCTTCATGGAAAATGCTTCAATGCACAGGACTTCTTCATACGTCAACTTGCTGCATCAGGCTCTGATCTGTTTGGTTTGAAGTTCTATGCCCCTTGGGTAATGCGGCTGATCAAACTTCACTTCGCTATCTCGTATCAGCCCTTAGCCCGCAACCATCAGATCTTCTTGCCTGATGTGGATATGTCTACTGAAGCCATCTATCCTGAGCCTGCCAAGGAACCTCTAAGTCTTTAGAATGCAGAGCATCGGAGTTTTACTCAGAACGTTGAAGGTGTTGAAGCAGTCACTCGTGTGTATCCGTTGGCTGGCACTACACGTGCACCACGTCCTGCTCTCACTGAAGCCACTGATAGCACAACTGATCCACAACCCAAGAAGCGCACTCGTGTTCTCAACAACCGAGAGCTTCTTGTGGCTCTTCATTAGAAACAGGATAGGCATCATGACTGGCTGAAGCATCAGATGCAAAGCCTCTTGGTGGATGTTAATCGCATTCGTAATCTTGCCACCAAGAATGCTTTCGTTGCCCATGAAACCTCTCGCCGCACATGGAAAGGGCTAACGCTGATGTGTTCTGAAGATGATCTTCAAGAGGATGGCTTCACTGAGCGTTTCAAGTTTGACTCCACACCTCCTCGAAGGGCAGTGCTGCGACGAACTCCATCCCTTGAAGACTCTGAGTTCTCTTCCTCTGCTGCAACTGTGAATGCTAGAGTGATCGAGGATGAAGACGATGCTACTTCACCGCCACCATCTTCAGCACGCTTCGACTCTGCTCCAAGCTCGTCTGCACTGCCAAACACCACCAACGACCCTGCTGCTTCACCTACTCTTCATGGGAACGAGTAGATGCTCTATGTCTTCAAACCTTTTTGGTCCTTACTGACAAAAGGGGGAGAAGCATATGAGGTTGATAGTCTTCAAGCGGGTCCATATGGGCGGGTGCTTTATATTTTGCTTCGTGCTTACAACTCTCGTTTTGCTACATTTGGTTCTTTGAGTTGTAACACTTAAACTCGATGGTCGTCTGCTACTTATTTGCCACCTTGTTTTGCGATGATAAATTCCGCATGTGCGACAATAAATTCCGCACTTAGATCATTCTGCAAACGTCCATTTTCCATTACGCATGTCATTATCTTCTTGTACTTTCACATGCATAGTGGATTGTCATCATAAGTTGAAGTGGATCTCCACAAGTACAACCTGCCATGTGCACTTGCATTCCAAAAGCAAATTACTTATATGCACATCTTCAGGGGGAGCCCTTGCAACTTATGAAGACAATTCCTTATCCTTTACAATTTCACAGATTATATTCCCCGTTGAAAACTTCAACTAGTTTGTCATCAATCACCAAAAAGGGGGAGATTTTAAGTGCATCTAGTGCCACCCCTAGTTGGTTTTGGAGTATTGACGACAAACCTAGTTGAGGGACTAATGTGTTTGTGAGAATTGCAGGATAACACAGGTAGAAGTCCCTCATTGATACGGTTCTCCTACCAGAGATGACCCCTAAAAATGTATGAAGACATTGAAGTCAAAGGTGGTATATGAAGATATTCACATTGAAGACTATGACAAGAGAAGACACCACATGAAGCCTATGGAGCTCGAAGACTTAGATCTTTCGTAGTTCTTTTTCTTCTGTGTTGAGTCATAGGAACCACCGTACTGTTAAGTGGGGTCCAAGAGAACCGGTCAGAATGACTGAAGTGATGCTTAAACAAAACCTATGTCTTCGAGTGAAGACTTTGAGAGCGAATCTTGTCCAGAGTCGGACAAGTCAGCTTTGCTTGTAGCCCAAGTAAAGTTGCCGTGTGAGTTTGAAATCTGACCGTTGGAACACGTGTCAGTTCCTTAGTGACCCAGGGTCATTTAGGACAAAGCAGGTCGGGTTGCCAAGTGGCTATAAATAGCCCACCCCCTACAACCATAAACAGTTGGCTGCTCAGATTCAGAGTACGGCTTTTGTCGTTTGAGAGCAACCCACCTCGAAGCCTTTGAGAGAGAATTCCTTGCAAGGATAAAGCCCTAACCACCCAGAGCCAAAGAGAATTAGGCATCACTTAAGTCTTCTTGTCTGTGTGATCTGAAGACTTATTACACTTGAGGACTGTGCATCCTCCAGCCGGTTAGGCGTCGCGTTCTGAGCATCCAAGAGACATTGTGGATTGCCAGTGAACGAAGTCTGTGAAGGTTTGGGAGTCTACCTTGAAGACTTACCAGAGTGATTGGGCGAGGTCTGTGTGACCTTAGCTCAAGGGGAATACGGTGAGGACTGGGTGTCCTGAGCTGCGTGTTCAGGACTGGGTGTCCGGGACTGTGTGTCTAAGGTTTAAATACCTAGCCGCCCTAACCAGACGTACAGTTGTCACAGCAACTGGAACTGGTCCAACAAATCATTGTCTTCAATGAGTCACTAGTTTCATCTTCCCTTCCCTTTACTTACTGTTACTCCTTGTGAAGTCATTGTATGATTGCACTGTCTTTTATCTTCACTGAGTGACTGCGTTTTCTGTTTGGCTTCATAATATCTTCCTACCTGATCCTTACTACATTGCTGCTATTAGTCATTGTGCTTTCACTCCATTGAATACTTGACTATGGCTTGCCTAGTGTAGTCTACCTTCCGCTGTAGGGAAATAGGTTTATTTCTATCGTCTCTCTTCATAACTTCCACGTTTTGAAGACTTTCATAAAAATCGCCTATTCACCCCCCCCCTCTAGTCGATATAACGCACTTTCATTATGGATATCTGCCAGGCTAACCGTGGCCATAGACCAACTTAGGCCAAAAGCCTAAGCTTGGGGGAGTACGCATTCCTCACCGACATTACATTCATGTCCACACACTCATTGCTAGATGTCGGTGCTCATACTTTTTCATTGTATCATCCATGCTAGTTTATTTTCCTTTTTATGCTCTCTTCTTGTGTGTTTGATAAACCTTAAGAAAAACCCAAAAAATAGTTGTAGCTTTTATTTAGTTTACTTTCCATGCCTGTAGTAGTAATTAAAAAGAAAATCCAAAAATATTTCATGTTCTTCTTTTGCTTGTTGGGAGCTTTCCCGTGTAAATAGTTTTATTTCTTTTCTTTTCTTTGGGGGTTGATAGGAGAAGACCATAATTAAATTGTTGAAGTAGCTCTTATATGCATTATTGTTTATCTGACAAAAGAGCCCATATTGCTTGTCTTCTCCTGTTTATTGAATGCTTGTAGATTCCAGCTTAGTCCAATGCACATGCACTCTTATTATTATCCACATCATTCGGTCGTGCAAGTGAAAGGCAATAATGATGATTATATGATGAACTGATTGAGATGGGAGAAGCTGGTATGAACTCCGCCTCTCTTGTTTTTGTAAATATTATTAGTTCATCGTTCCCGATTCAGCCTATTATGAATAAACATGTTTGCAATGACAACTAGAGATCATAGTTTCTTGTGCCATGCTTGATTAGCTATGAGCTTATATTGGTTTACCTTGTGTGCCAACATGCTATTAAAATGGTTGTGATGTGGTATGATAGGGTGGTATCCTCCTCTGAATGATTTAAGTGACTTGACTTGGCACATGTTCACGCATGTAGTTGAAACAAAATCAACATAGCCTTCACGATATTTATGTTCATGGTGGATTATATCCTACTCATGCTTGCATTCGGTGTTGATTAATTTTAATGCATGTTCATGACTGTTGTCGCTCTCTAGCTGGTTACTTCCCAGTCTCTTGCTAGCCTTCACCTGTACTAAGCAGGAATACTGCTTGTGCATCCAACTCCATAAACCCCAAAGTTATTCCATATGAGTCCACCATACCTACCTCTATACGGTATCTACCTGCCGTTCCAAGTAAATTTGTATGTGCCAAACTCTAAACCTTCAAATAAACATTCTGTTTTGTATGCTCTAATAGCTCATGTATCAACTAGGGTTGTCCGTATCTTCCATGTTAGGCGGGTTATTCTCAAGAGGAGTGGACTCCGCTCCTCATTCACGAGAAAATGGCTGGTCACCGGGATGCCCAGTCCCATGCTTTATGCAAATCAAATCAAAATAATTGCAAACAAAACTCCCCCTGGGACTCTTATTAGTTGGAGGCACTCGTTGTTTCGAGCAAGCCATGGATTGATGCTTGTTGGTGGAGGGGGAGTATAAACTTTACCATTCTGTTTGGGAACCGCCTATAATGTGTGTAGCATGGAAGATATTGCCATCTCTTGGTTGTTATGTTGACAATGAAAGTATACCGCTCAAAATATTATTCACCTCTATTTCAAAACCGAGCTCTGGCACCTCTACAAATCCCTGCTTCCCTCTGCGAAGGGCCTATCTATTTACTTTCATGTTGAGTCATCATCTTCTTATTAAAAAGCACCAGTTGGAGAGCACCACTGTCATTTGTATTCATTATTGTTAGTTTCATTGAGTATGACTTGACTAGATCTCTTTTACCATGAATTACAATGTCTAGTCAGTCCTTGATCTTTAAAGGTGCTCTGCATTTATGTTTTGCGGTCTCAGAAAGGGCTAGCGAGATACCATCTTGTTATATCATATTATGATTGTTTTGAGAAAGTGTTGTCTCCGAGATTTATTATTATTGCTCGCTAGTTGATTATGCCATTGATATGAGTAAACTTGAGACCTAAGCGTTATTGTGAAGGTGGTTAGTCATAATCTTTGCTGAAAACTTGAATGTTGGCTTTATGTCGGGTGGTAGGTGCGACATATGCCAACGGGTGGCTTATCATTGTGGGAGCCAGTAAGACATCGCCGGTGCCTGGAAACGGGATAAGGCGAAGACATGCACGCCGGCGGATCTTACCCAGCTTCGGGGCTCTCCGTGGAGATAACACCCCTACTGCTGCTCTGCGGGGTCTCCGCACGATCACTAGATGAACAAGTAACTACACAATGCTCCTTGAGCGGTTTGGTGGGAGGAGGTAGAAGGGCACGACTAGCCTGCTTCCTCTCCTTATGTGGTGTCTAAGACTAGCAGGGGGTCGAACCCTTTGCATGGGTGCCCCGGGGGGTTTATATAGGCCTACCCCCCGGGGGTACAATGGTAATCCGACTGGGCGCGGGGCCCAGCCGTCTGTGACCGCGCTCGCCGGCTTCTGCGCCGACTGCTGGGGCCCGCCGGCTGGTGGGTCCCGCCGGCTACCAACTCCTTGGCAACAGGCAGGCCCCACTACCAAGGGTCTTGTCGATGGCAGGTCACGGTTGCCTCGTCCTGATGACGAGGGCTTCGTCGAGGTAAGCGTGGCTACAGTGCCGCCGTCCGGCGGGCGATTACTGTAGCCTTACCGCGTCTTGTCTCCTTAATGGGGCGTCTTCTTCGAGGGGAGAAGCGGGCCGGCTGCGGGGAGCCGGCCCCGTCTCGGACCAACTGGGGGAGGCCAGGCCGCCTTCGGGTGTCTCTCTGCCCGAAGGGGCCCACCGCCCGTGGGCCGTACTGGTAGCCCGTCCTGGATGACATCAGGGTCAACATGGCAACAGTGCCGCGCCGGACGGGTCATGGCCACTCCGTACGGCGCACTGTGCCAGGCGTGCTCCGGGATTCGAGGGTGGCAGGCTTTACTGTAGCCACGCCCCGTCTCATCGCCGCTAGGTGGATGCAAACTTTGAGGGTACGGTCTCGACCGCTTTATGGGAGCCGGCCTCCTGGAGCCGGCCTCCCCATGGCCGGCTTCTTGGAGCCGGCATCTTGGAGCCGGCTTCTTCGAGTCGACCTCCCATGGTTTTCTTCATGAGGGGAAAAGTCGGGCCGCCTTCTTCGAGCTGGCCTGGGTGGCAGCCAGCACGGGGGAGGCGGCTCCATGTCTTGGATTCTTGAGAGCCGGACGGGCTCGTGATTTTTTCAGAAGGGCCAGGGGAAGCCGGCTAGGCTACCCATGGCTATTTCCTCCGACACTTTACATATTTACAACAACAAGAGCAAACAGAGTTTGTAAAAGTTTTTCTTTATCACTTTCAGTTTATCAACTGAATTGCTTAAGGACAAGCAAAGGTTTAAGCTTGGGGGAGTTGATACGTCTCCGTCGTATCTACTTTTCCAAACACTTTTGCCCTTGTTTTGGACTCTAACTTGCATGATTTGAATGGAACTAACTCGGACTGACGTTGTTTTCAGCAGAATTGCTATGGTGTTATTTATGTGCAGAAACAAAAGTTCTCAGAATGACCTGAAAATTCACGGAACATCTATTCGGAAATAATAAAAAATCCTTGCAAAAGATAAAGACCAGGGGGCCCACCACCTGTCCACGAGGGTGGGGGCGCGCCTGCCCCCTAGGGCGCGCCCCCTACCTCGTGGGCCCCCTGGAGCTCCTCCGACCTCAACTCCAACTCTATATATTTGATTTCGGGGAGAGAAAAATCAGAGAGAAGGATTCATCGCATTTTACGATACAGAGCCGCCGCCAAGCCCTAAAACCTCTCGGGAGGGCTGATCTGGAGTCCGTTCGGGGCTCCGGAGAGGGGAATCCGTCGCCATCGTCATCATCAACCATCCTCCATCACCAATTTCAAGATGCTCACCACCGTGCGTGAGTAATTCCATCGTAGGCTTGCTGGACGGTGATGGGTTGGATGAGATCTATCATGTAATCAAGTTAGTTTTGTTAGAGTTTGATCCCTAGTATCCACTATGTTCTGAGATTGATGTTGCTATGACTTTGCTATGCTTAATGCTTGTCACTAGGGCCCGAGTGCCATGATTTCAGATCTGAACCTATTATGTTTTCATCAATATATGAGAGTTCTTGATCCTATCTTGCAAGTGACAATAATCGGGATACTTACCGGTGATGACCATAGTTTGAGGAGTTCATGTATTCACTATGTGCTAATGCTTTGTTCTGGTACTCTATTAAAAGGAGGCCTTAATATCCCTTAGTTTCCATTAGGACCCCGCTGCCACGGGAGGGTAGGACAAAAGATGCCATGCAAGTTCTTTTCCATAAGCACGTATGGTTATATTCGGAATACATGCCTACATTACATTGATGAATTGGAGCTAGTTCTGTGTCACCCTAGGTTATGACTGTTACATGATGAACTGCATCCGGCATAATTCTCCATCACCGATCCATTGCCTACGAGCTTTCCATATATTGTTCTTCGCTTATTTACTTTTCCGTTGCTATTGCTATCATCACTACAAAATTCCAAAAACATTACTTTTACTACCGTTACCACTACTATCATATTACTTTGCTAGTAAATACTTTGCTGCAGATATTAAGTTTCCAAGTGTGGTTGAATTGACAACTCAGCTGTACTTGAGAATATTCTTTGGCTCCCCTTGTGTTGAATCAATAAATTTTGGTTGAATACTGTACCCTCGAAAACTGTTGCGATCCCCTATACCTGCGGGTTATCAGCTACCTTGGAGGAGGGGACAGCGGCGACAGGAGTCTGGCTCGGACTCCCGAGCGGCGGCGGCGCGCGGGACTCCTCCCGTGAGGAGGAAGGGTGCGGGGCGAGGTGGGCCGGCCTGGCTCGGCTAGGCCTTTGGCCAAGTCGGGCGACGAAACTTTTTTTTAAAATAAATTTCGCCAGAAAGAAAAATCCTAATAAAATCTAAAAAAATCTAAAAATACCAGAAACAATTTTCACAGTCTAAATCTAATACTTAGAACAAGGTGAAAAATTTTATGGCCTAAAAATGCAATTTTCAAAAGTGCATATTTTTGTAATTCAAATAAAATAGCAAATAAAATATTAATTTGATTTTAAAATTTCTTCTCCAATATTTCTCTCTTATTAAAGAAGTCATTTTATCTTCTCTCTTTTATGAGAAGCAATTGGAGAGAAAATATTGAAATCAAATTTGATCCTCTTTTCAAATTTGAGAAATTTCAAATATGAAAATTTTGTGAAATCTCCAATTCTCTCCTTGGGTCCTTGAGTTGCTTAAGATTTATAGGATCACAACAAAATGCAAATAAACTACGATATGCATATGATGACCTATGTATAACATCCAAATTGAGTGTTACAATAAAGATGCTCTACAGGTGTCTCCGATGGTGTTTGTTGAGTTTGCATAGATCGAGATTAGGATTTGTCACTCCGATTGTCGGAGAGGTATCTCTGGGCCCTCCCGGTAATGCACATCACTATAAGCGTTGCAAGCAATGTGACTAATGAGTTAGTTGCGGGATGATTCATTATGGAACGACTAAAGAGACTTGTCGGTAACGAGATTGAACTAGGTATTGAGATACTGACGATCGAATCTCGGGCAAGTAACATACCGATGACAAAGGGAACAACGTATGTTGTTATGCGGTTTGACCGATAAAGATCTTCCTAGAATATGTAGGAACCAATGTGAGCATCCAGGTTCCTCTATTGGTTATTGACCGAAAGTGAGTCTCGGTCATGTCTGCATAGTTCTCGAACCCGTAGGGTCCGCACGCTTAACGTTCGATGATGATCGATATTATGAGTTTATGTGTTTTGATGTATCGAAGGTAGTTCGAGTCCCCAATGTGATCAGGGACATGATGAGGAGTCTCGAAATGGTCGAGACATAAAGATCGATATATTTGAAGGCTATGTTTGGACATCGGAATGATTCCGGATGAGATCAGGCATTTACCGGAGTGCCAGGGGGTTTAACGACCCCCCCGGGAAGTCAATGGGCCTTATTGGGCCTTAGTGGGAGAGAGGGGGAGGCGGCCAGGTGGAGGGTGCCCCCCAAGCGCAATCCGAATTGGGTGGGGGGCCGCCCCCCTTTCCTTCCCTCTCTCTCCCTCTTCCTTCTTCTCCTACTCCAACTAGGGAAGGGGGAAAACCTACTCCTACTGGGAGTAGGACTCCCCCTTGGGCGCGCCATAGAGAGGGCCGGCCCTCCCCTCCTCCCCTCCTTTATATACGTGGGAGGGGGCACCCCATAGACACACAAGTTGAGAGTTGTCTTAGCCATCTATGGTGCCCCCTCCACAGATTTCCACCTCGGTCATATTGTTGTAGTATTTAGGCGAAGCCCTGCGTCAGTAACTTCATCATCACTGTCATCACGCCGTCGTGCTGACGAAACTCTCCCTTGGCCTCAGCTGGATCAAGAGTACGAGGGACATCACCGAGCTGAATGTGTGCAGATCGCGGAGGTGTCGTGCGTTCGATACTTGGATCGGTTGGATCGCGAAGATGTTCGACTACATCAACCGCATTACTAAACGCTTCCGCTTTCAGTCTACGAGGGTACATGGAAACACTCTCCCGCTCGTTGCTATGCATCACCTAGATGGATCTTGCATGTGCGTAGGAATTTTTTTGAAATTACTGCGTTCCCCAATAGTGGCATCCGAGCTAGGTCTATGCGTAGATGTTATATGCACGAGTAGAACACAAAGGAGTTGTGGGCGTGGGTATATACATATTTCTTGCCGCCACTAGTTGATTCTTGATTCAGCTGTATTGTTGGATGAAGCAGCTCAGACCGACATTACGTGTATGCTTACGCGAGACTGGTTCTACCGACGTGCTTCGCACACAGGTGGCTAGTGGGTGTCTGTTTCTCCAACTTTAGTTGAATCGGTTTCAATGAACAGGGTTCTTTCTGAAGATCAAAAAGCAATCACTATACTACGTTGTGGTTTTGATGCGTAGGTTAGAACGGTTCTTGCTAGAAGCCCGTAGCAGCCACGTAAAACTTGCAACAAGAAAGTAGAGGACGTCTAACTTCTTTTTGCAGGGCATGTTGTGATGTGATATGGTCAAGACGTGATTATATAAATTGTTGTATGAGATGATCATGTTTTGTAACACATTTATCGGCAACTGGCAGGAGCCTTATGGTTGTCGATTTATTGTATGAAATGCAATCGCCATGTAATTGCTTTACTTTATCACTAAGCGGTAGCGATAGTCGTAGAAGCAATAGTTGGCAAGACGACAACGATGCTTCGATGGAAATCAAGGTGTCAAGCCAGTGATGATGGTGATCATGACGGTGCTTTCGAGATGGAGATCAAAGGCACAAGATGATGATAGCCATATCATATCACTTATATTTGATTGCATGTGATGTTTATCCTTTACGCATCTTATTTTGCTTAGTACAGCGGTAGCATTATAAGATGATCTCTCACTAAATTTCAAGGTATAAGTGTTCTCACTGAGTATGCACCATTGCTACAGTTCGTCGTGCCGAGACACTACGTGATGATCGGGTGTGATAAGCTCTACGTTCACATACAACGGGTGCAAGCCAGTTTTTCACACACAGAATACTCGGGTTAAACTTGACGAGCCTAGCATATGCAGATATGGCCTCGGAACACTAAGACCAAAAGGTCGAGCGTGAATCATATAGTAGATATGGTCAACATAGTGATGTTCACCATTGAAAACTACTCCATCTCACGTGATGATCGTACATGGTTTAGTTGATATGGATCACGTGATCACTTAGATGATTAGAGGGATGTCTATCTAAGTGGGAGTTCTTAAGTAATATGATTAATTAAACTTTAATTTATCATGAACTTAGTACCTGATAGTATTTTGCATGTCTATGTTGTTTTAGATAAATGGCATGTGTTGTTGTTCCATTGAATTTTAATGCGTTCCTAGAGAAAGCTAAGTTGAAAGATGGTGGTAGCAATTACACAGACTGGCTCCATAACTTGAGGATTATTCTCATTGCTGCATAGAAGAATTACGTCATGGAAGCACCGCTAGGTGCCAAACCCGCCGCAAGAGCAACACTAGATGTTCTGAACACCTGGCAGAGCAAAGATGATGGCTACTCGATAGTTCAGTGTGCCATGCTTTACGGCTTAGAACCGGGACTTCAACGACGTTTTGAACGTCATGGAGCATATGAGATGTTTCAGGAGTTGAAGTTAATATTTCAAGCAAATGCCTCGATTGAGAGATATGAAGTCTCCAATAAGTTCTATAGCTGCAAAATGGAGGACAATAGTTCTGTCAGTGAGCATATACTCAGAATGTCTGGGTACCACAATCACTTGACTCAACTGGGAGTTAATCTTCCAGTTGATAGTGTCATTGACAGAGTTCTTCAATCACTGCCACCAAGCTACAAGAGCTTCGTGATGAACTATAATATGTAAGGGATGGATAAGACAATTCCTGAGCTCTTCGCAATGCTAAAGGCTGCGGAGGTAGAAATCAAGAAGGAGCATCAAGTGTTGATGGTCAACAAGACCACCAGTTTCAAGAAAAAGGGAAAAGGGAAGAAAGGGAACTTCAAAATAAAGGCAAGCAAGTTGTTGCTCAAGTGAAGAAGCCCAAGTCTGAACCTAAGCCTGAGACTGAGTGCTTCTACTGCAAAGGGACTGGTCACTGGAAGCAGAACTGCCCCAAGTATTTGGCAGAGAAGAAGGATGGCAAAGTGAAAGGTATATTTGATATACATCACTACAAAAAAAGACACATCCGTGACATTTTGGGCCACAAAAAAATATTATGTCATACATATGACACTTCTATGACAATAATTGTGACAAAACCAGGTATCATCATAGATGTGGTGGGCTCCTACTTCTATGACAAAAAATCATGACAGAAAATGGGCTTTTCGTCCTGGGCGGGCCGGAGACGCAGCTGCATGACATTCTTTGGGCCGTCCATGACGAAAAAACCATGGTAGAAGCGAGGGGGAGGAAAATTTCGAGGAGTTCCTGGTTACGGTGGGAGGTCGGGGGCCGAGCGATGCACGTTTCTCTCGTACACGTACATGCGTGTGTGCGAGGCGTTGGGCTCTAACTGAACCCGAGCGATTGCACTGCAGGCTACGCGTTACTGAACCCGAGCGATCGATCGATGGCTGTTAACTGAACCCGATCGAGCGATTCCTTCGCTATTGCTGCTAACTGAAGCCGATCGATGCTGCCTCTGGAATGAACAGTGAGCGTTGCGGGGGGTTGGATGAACAGTGAGCGGTGGCGTTGCCTCTGGATGA
This sequence comes from Triticum dicoccoides, assembly GCF_002162155.2. NCBI lineage: Eukaryota > Viridiplantae > Streptophyta > Magnoliopsida > Poales > Poaceae > Triticum > Triticum dicoccoides. The sequence goes on from NC_041384.1 coordinate 170,854,774, forward strand.
ACAGGACCCCATGGTGTGGAGGGCTGGATGAACAGTAGACGGTGGAGGGGTGCCCGTGGAGGGGTGGTTGAACAGGACCCCGTGGTGTGGAGGGCTGGATGAATAGTAGACGGTGGAGGGGTGGTTGAACAGTAGCCGGTGGAGTAGCGCGCGGTGGAGGCTGGATGAACGGGAGCCCATGGAGGCTGGAGGAGGTCGACGGTAGCCCGTGGAGGCTGGAGGAGGTCGACGGTGTAGATGAACAGTATCCCGTGGAGTCCCGTTTTGTGGTACGCCACACCCCTCCTGATGAACAGGACCCCCGTTCCGACCGTAGCGCTCCCACACAAGTCCGTTTCGTCCGTTTTGCGGTACGCCACACCCCTCCCGATCAACAAGACCCTTGTTTCGACCGTAGGAGGTCTGTATCGTCCGTTTTGCGGCATGCCACACCCCTCCCGATGAACAGGATCTCGTTTCGAACGTGGCCGGTCGAACACAAGGCCGTTTCCTCCGTTCTGCGATATGCCAGGCCTTGTTTCCATCGTCTGTTCCGTCCAAGCCCTCCTGATGAACACGACCATGCATTCCGTTTCGACCCAGCCGGTTGGCTCCCACGCGTTATGTTGCCTCCCGATGAACACGACGCTTTCCGTTGCCTCCCCATGAACACGACGCATCTTGTTGCCTCCCCATGAACACGATGACGATGTTGTTTCTCCGTTTCGACCCAGCCATGTCAAAGAGCCCTCGACATACGTATGCGCGAGTAGGCGTTCGAGACCCCGCCCGTATGTACACACACGTGGCCGTATTTTCTTTCTTGCACCCTGGCCGTTGTACGTACATGTACATGCTACGTGTGTGCCTCTACTACGACACGTGCGCGCCTCTACATCCACCAGTATATAGGTACGTACACGTTCGCGACCGGAATGACAACACTACGTACGCTTCGACCAGGTGGGTCCCGACTGTCAAGCACTTCCTTGCATACGAAGATGTAGTTGGTGGGTCCCAGCAGTCAGGGGGGCGAATCGTTTTTTTTTTGCCCGGACACACTTCCTTGCGTGCGAAGGTGTAGTTGGTGGGTCCCAGCAGTCAGGGGGGAAATGTTTTTTTCGCGAAATACGGTGGCCCGTCCGCTGGATCCCCACTGTCAGGTGGAGGAATAATTATTTTGCGCGTAATAAGGAGGCACTTCCTTACTGCAGCCGTGGACCCAGCTGTCAGCGTCTCCACGCACAATACTCTTCCGATGGAAGTCGGTCGTTGACCACATTGACCACGCCGCGCCGAGAGCACCACGGCGGTGGACGACGGCGAGGCCTAGGAAGGGGACGATACGGAGGCAGGGAAGACTCGGCAGTTGTTTCCCACGCGGAGGGGAGTACGACTGTACGAGGGTTTACTGGTTCGTCTGCCATCGCCGAAGAATAACAGCAGGTGTGGGTGAGTAGAGGGATGGCTAGGCCAGCGATGGGAGTACGGTGGGGCGGTGAGGCCTGCGCGGCAGCACAGCCGGCCGCGGGGAGGAGGGAGCAGGCACTCCCACCGACGCTTGTTTGAGGGGCTGGAGTAGGAAGAGCAGAGATTGAAGAAGCACGACGGCCGTTGGATGGACATCCAACAGTCAGTGCTTGTGCGTCAACCTTTTTTTAGGAAAGCCTCAAATCTGTGGAAAACAGCATAAAGCCCATCTGGCATTATTTCTAATAATTTACAGCCCATTTGCTAATTCTTAAGGTTTTTTGGAGCCCATATTCTTTTTGTTAGCATTACAGCCCATATTGTGGCCACGGTTAAAAAAGTATACGAAATTTTGCATATTTTGGTGCGGTACGAACTATTTTTAATCCCGAAATTTCGACTCACATTCAAACTGATTTTAAAAATAAATGTATATCAATATAAAATCCAACAAATTCTCCATGCATAAAAATTAATGTAATTTAAAATCTTGAAATGAAAAAAAGATATTTGAAACTAATTGCCGGTTTGATGTGTTTTAAAAATGTACAACCCATTTCTCATTACTGATGGCCATTTTCTCGGCCAGCCGAATGAAAGCTCTCCTTGTCTTGAAAGATTTGCAGCCCAACAGGCCTGACAAAGTGACTTACTTAGCAAATCACAAAAAACTGGGTTGTGGCCGTGGACCCAGCTATCAGCCTCTCCACATACAGTACTCTTCTGATGGAAGTCGTTCCTTGACCACATTGACCACATCGCGCGGAGAGCACCACGGCGGTGGACGACGGCGAGGCCTATGAAGGGGACGACACGGAGCCGGGGAAGACGCGGCAGTGGAAGCCCACGCGGAGAGGAGTACGAGGGTTCACTTGTTCGGCTGCGGTGTGAGGCTGCCGTCACCGCAGGGCCTGGCCAGCGGTGGGAATAGTAGGGGTGGTGAGGCCTCTACGGTAGCACAGCCAGCCACGGGAGGCAGGAGCATGCGGTACGACCGGCGCTGCTTTGGGTGGCTGGAGCAAGAAGACCAGAGGTTGAAGAAGCACTACGGTCGTTGGATGGACATCGTATGGTCACTGGAGCTAGAATTGTTCATATTGACTAAGTTGACAAAGCCCTTCATCCCCGTCAACTTAGTAGGCCCACAAGTCAGCCTCCCACCAAGGTGGGTCCCAGCTAGCTGGGGAGTATTCATTTTTTTGTGCATAACAAGGAGGCACTTCCGGTGGGTCCGAGCTGACAGCAGGGGGAACGTTTTTTTCGTGAAATACGGTGGCCCGTACGGTGGGTCCCAGCAGTCAGGGGGAAACGATTTTTTTCGCAAAATACTGGTGGACCGTCCGGTGGGTCCCCGCTGTCAGGTGGAGGAATAATTATTTTCCGCGCAATAAGGAGGCACTTCCTTGTGGCTGGCGTGGACCCAGCTGTCAGCCTCTCCATGTATAGCACTCTTCCGATGGAAGTCGGTCATTGACCACATTGACCACGCCGCGCCGAGAGCACCACGGCGGTGGACGACGGCGAGGCCTAGGAAGGGGACGACGCGGAGCCGGGCAAGACGCGGCAGTGGATGCCCACGCAGGAGAGGAGTACGAGCGTTCACTGGTTCGACTGCGGTGTGCGGCTGCCGTCACCGCAGAATAACAGGGGGTGTGGGTCAGTGGAGGGATGACCAGGCCAGCGCTGGGAGTAGTATGGGGGCGGTGAGGCCTCCGCGGCAGCACAGCCGACCACGGGAGGCAGGAGCAGGCGGCACGACCGGCACTGCTTTGGGCGGTTGGACCAAGAAGACCAGAGATTGAAAAAGCACTACGGCCGTTGGATGGACGTCGTACGGTCACTAAAGCTAGAATCATTTATATTGACTAAGTTGACAAAGCCCTTGGTACGCTCCAACTTAATAGGCCCACAGGTCAGCCTCCGAAACAGTGCGCCCCATATGTCAGGGGGAGGAATCATTTTTTGGGTGGCCGAAGCTGAGAATATCCGAGATTGAAGAAGAAGCACGACATCTGTTGGATAGACATCCAACGGCCACTGCTGCTAGAACCGTGCGTTGACTATAATAAGTTGACAAAGCCTTGCATACGCGTCAACTTATTTTTTTAGGGGACGCGTCACTTAGTAGGCCCACAAGTGTGTGGCAGAGAACTTATAGCCCATTTGCGTTTTGTAAGAATGTACAGGCCATTTTTGAATTCTAATGGAATTTACAACAGCCCATTTACAGTTTGTTAAAAGTACAGCCCATTTTCTAGCTAGAACAACGATTAATAATTTCAAGCAACCGTTGAAGACAGAATTCAATAAAATTTCCCACATTTTGATGGGATCCGAAATATTTTTATCCCAAAATTTCTAGTCAGATTAAATATAAATTTGTATTATGTAAAAATCCAACGAAACATTGCGCGCGCAACAATGAAAATTTAAGATTTTCAAAATCCATAAATAATATTTTATAAACTAATTTCATGTTTGGTGCATTTTTTATAGTTATTGCCCAATTTTTATAATTACATCTCATTTATTATTTTTTAAAGCTCATTTTCATGTTAAACCTAACGCATCCCTCCTAGGAAAGATTTGCAGCCCAGCGGGGCGGAGAATAACAAGTTGACCTTGCCTGGGTATTCCCCAAAAAGACGTATAGCTGGGCTAGCCATTTTCATCTTGAAAAAATTAGTATCTGGGCTGGATATCTGGCCTGGGCTAGACGGGCCACAGCCCGCCCAGTTAATACCCTGCTCTCCTCTGAACAACAACGAAATCATCGCCAAGAAAACTCTGCAGTGCTCACGCCTCAAAAACACAAATACTGCTTGAGCTGCTTGGTCCCAACTGTCGGCCGCACCTTGTGTAATTCTCTCATTTATATTGACTACATAGGTTGACAATGGTGTGGGACCGTGATGTCAGGAAACCAGGAGAAAACAAAAAAAATATAGTTGTACATAATAAGGAGGCACTTGCGTACGTACGGCTATGGCCCTAGTGGGTCCCTAGTGTCATCCAGTCAAAATAAAGTCATCTCCTGAATCCTCATGTTTGTTGACGATGTTAACAATGCTCAGTGCCACGGCGAGCGCAACAACTCGAAGGACAACACAAAGGGCCTCGCGGGCCCTATGGATGGTCTGATACAGCGCCCGCTGCTCATTCAGGAAGCCAGGATCATCGGACATCTATGAGCACCTTCAAGAAACTGAGACGGCATGAAATGGTAAGGCCGCGCTTGGGAGCTCTGGTTTATTTCAAACTTGTATTAACATACAAGTGTAATTTACTCGTCATCGGAAACAACGCGTAAAATACAAGCGTAATGAAACCGAGGGCCCGATGTCTTTAAGTAAAACCGGCGGGTTACGCGGGTAATTTGAGAGACCAGTGTATATTTTACGAGCACTACTATATGGACGACATTACCAGACGATACATGCACGACGTGCGTATCATGCAATCCATGGGCAAGGCTGAAATAGCAGCTAACGGTTGGATTAGCAATCGTCCGAGTGCCGTTCAGCATTTTTATCGTGTGTGAAGTACTTCCGATATTTTACTAGTCGAAATCGACCAACCAAGCGCCTTCACCCGAGACCATCTGCTTTAATTTACAAGCGTCAGTTTTAAAATCGGTTTTGGTTGGAAAACGATAGTCCAATCACGGCCTAATATCATGAGTTGGTCGGAAGATCATATGGTTTCACGTCTAACCTACCCGACTTGTCGTATAGGCTATGAATGAAACATCAGGCGATGAACATCTTAAGCACGGAAACAACAGAAGAGGATGATCTTCTTAACAAGCAAATCACTGGCATTAGATCGACATGCAAAACAATACGAAGCATTATTCTCAGGAGGCACGGTGAACAGCTCGTGATGCCGCATGCCACAACATTCCAAGCTCAACTTTGCAATCAAACACAAGGCCTGGCATTACATAGACAATATTCAAAACAAACTCTTAAGACAGGAATATCTCAGCAGAGTAACTATTTACTTCTAAATTGAACACAGGAATAGCAAAAAAACACTCGACACTGCTCACAGCAAGGGCGTCCCACTCAAAAATATCAAATGCATGTCTTCTGGCTAACATCAATGAGCAAATTTTGACAAGGTTTTCCAATTCCAATATATTAAACTAACGTCTTCTTGCTAACATCAATGATTAAACTTTGACAAGCTTTTCCCATTCAAAATATGTAATGCCTATGATCATCCTGTCGTAGCATCTTGTACTTGTTTGGGCACTTTTTGCCCAGGGCACTCCACGTGTTGTTAAATTGCCAATGGTCTCTGCAGACTAGTCATGTCACCGGTGTCTAATAATACTCCGTAAAGCTTCTCGGTCATTCCTTCTGTAATGTAGCGCAAACAGTGACTGCTTCTTTCTGCAAATTGGAACGACCAACTGGACCCAGTAATGCAGCAGTTTGCCTTGGACACTTTGGCTCCTTTTGTGCAGTTCAACTAAAATCGAAGTCGGAATAAAACCGAGCTTTATTTTGATATCCCTGTAAGCAACAATAGGTATAAGGGAAACAATTACTGATAAATAACGGTTGATGACTTGTACTCCCAGAAGAAAAGCATCTACTAATCTACTTTATCTTAATGGGAAACAAAGCAGGAGAGTAGCAATTCTCCATCAGTGTGATTCATTCATATTGACTGAGACATTATCTTAACAATGCCTTGTTTCAACATGTATAAAGAACGACAAAGCAGAAAAGTACCATTCCTAAAACAATGCAACTGATTCATTTTAACAGAGACATTATCTTAACAGTACCTTGGTTAAACATGTAGAAAGAACTACAAAGCAGGATAGTACCATTCCTAACAAGTGTTGCAGTTTTGAACTAAGATTCAGTAGTTAATTAATTCTGAGAATGGCATTGCTTAATTTTACCAGCGGCATTAGATTAATGAAAAGCATAAACAGTTCCAGGGGAGAGTGGGTGCAACAACAGTATGTGCTTCCATCTACTTATAAAGGGGGTGATGCAGAGTTTGTTGTAACAAAGCAACAAGCATCATGTCTGGGTTGGTCCCATTTTTGTTCACTACTTAATGGGAAAAGACAGCAATACAATAGCTTCAATTCAACATTTATTTAAAACAGTACCAATACAAGTAGCACAACATCTCAAAGCACACTGCACAATCATGTGGATGAAGGCCTGTACTGACCTTTCATGAGACGGACAAGATAAAATATGAATCTGCCAACACGAATAGGAAATCCAATCTCGTTTTGTGCAGTTGCACTGATCAAGCAAAGTATTTCGCATAGCGAAGCAAAATGTCGCAATAGCAACAAGTTGAATCGATACGAAGACTGGAAACAAATCTCGATCTCCTTTTGTGCAGTTCCACCAAAATTAAGCAAAGTCACCGATGTGACATTCAAGTTGAACTACACAAAACACTCCTAAAAAATAAGTGTTTCGAGTAGCGAAGCAAAATGTCGCAATAGCAACAAGTTGAATCGATACCCCTGTTTTAATAGAGGCAAAAAAGGAAACAATTACTTGCCGATAAAGGAGGATGAAACAAACGGTGACAGAAAAAAGCATCTAACTTATCTTGGATGGAAAACAAAGTAGGACAGTAGCATTTCTAAAACGGTTGCATTGATTCATATTAACAGAGACATTTTCTTGAAACAACATTCGCTAAAAATGTAATTTACTTTTAACAGTGGCATTGCTTCAATTTTCCAGCGGCATTCTTAGATTAACAACAGCAAAATAGTTGTATGGGACATGCCAGCACCATGTGCGTCCACACGTATAAATGGGTGATGCAGAGTATGTAGCCAAGCAGCATATATGCGCTGGTCCCATATTTGTTCTCTTTGAACCTTCTTCCTATGTGAGGGCAGCAAATCTAGTCCTACACAAACTACCCGACCCCCCAGTTTCTTTCCCTTTTCAACAAAGAGATCGGTTCCTTACAGATGTGTGTACTGGGTTACCCCCTTTTTCCCTTTTCGACCTATAAAGCGGCTGGATAGCCAGTCTATACTACTTTCCGCCCCTCCTTTCCTCATTGAACCACGTCCTATATTCTTGCTCCAGCCCACCGCACCATTCTTTCCTCTTTGAACCAAGACCTAGATTCGACTACAGATCGAAAAAGATCCACATGCAGCTAGAGCAACGACGGTTTCAAAGAAACTTATACCTTAGGGTCGTTGGGATGTGGCAAGGCATGCGGCGGGAGGCCGGATCTGCCCACACTACGTACGGCAGCGAGGAAGAAGGGGTCGGTGGCCCTCCCGCATAGGCGCTGGGTGAAAGAGAATAGCGCAGCCGGCACTGGATTGCCTCCCTCGCCGAAGGCGATAGAGTGAATGCTGCACCTCCTCCCCTTCCCGGTGCGACGGGATATGGACGCCTCCTTCACCAGCTGTGAGGGGGGAGAGAGAAACAAGAGGCCAACGCAATCTTGTTTAGATCTGGTGAAGAGAGTGTGAGAGACTATGAATATAGCAAACCCTAGCAAATGAACGATGAGCCTCCAGCGTGTAACATATATGTAGTGCGGAGAGCGTGTGGAGAGTGCAAATCCTAAGTTGATGTCCACTCTGTTTGTGGTCTATTTTTTCCTAGTTTTTTTTGTTTCTTGTTGCTACATTATGTACTTGTGGGATCTTAGATGTAATATCCTTAAATAACATCTAGATGTGAATTAGACAAACTCATTTTCTAACGTACCAAGAAAGAAAACGCGATCAAAAACACGCCCCCGCTTCTAGGTCGCAAGAGTCGTCGCGCACACACACATAGACATAGACATGCATATCCGTGTTTACGTAAAATTCCATTTCCATTTCCATCACCAATCATATTTGTCCAACTGGCACATTATTTACGTTGTTAATTATATACGCAGCAATATTAACGTACATCATCTCTTGTTTGCGCACGTCCAGACTGCTGCCACGACCGGTCCTGACCAACCCGAACCCTCTTCGTCACCCACGCGTGCTTCCCGCCCGAAACAGTCAGTGCCGCATTCATGCCCGGCCAGAGCGGATGCGACCTCTCACTGGCGCCGGCATTGAAGCGGCACGCCGGTCGAGAGAGCGTCGTCTGCGCCGCTTCCGGGTGCACGCGGCTGCTCCGCGTTCAAAGGTCGCAATAGCCGGCTACAACATGCATGTAAAAAGTTCTTGGGAGTCCGTGCTACAGCTAGCTGTCCTCCCCCAACTCGTCAATCTCTTATAGTAGTGCTAGTACTCCATGGAGCGATCCATCGACAAGCAGGCGGGAAAGTTATCGTATACTCGTTTGCGGTGAGTGGCATGCCGAGCGACCGTGTGGGGTCGAGCCATGGAGGAGGGTGAGACACGAACACGACAGACGTGATTTAAACGTTGGTTTTGCTCGATGGCGCGATCCAACAAAACGAAACGTTGGTTTCTCTCTGTTTCCATTTTTTCTCCGGAAAAACGAAAACTTTCCACTCCATTTTCATTCCTATTCCAAGGTTGCCCCGTTACAACATTCCATCAAATACAAAGGAAAACTAACACGCATGCTGATGCATCTCAATGATTCACAGATCATAGCCAATATTTACTTCACAACTAAAGAAAAAAGTTGTGAGAGCGTGTACGAAAGAAAAACTACTGATGGGGTCACTACGGCTTAAACCCTAAACCCTAAACATGATTTAATTTCCTAGCCAGGTAGAACCTGTCGAAGGAAAGATGGCTGGCACCCTCGGATCATACGATGCTTTTGTGTAGTTCCACTAAAAACGACCTGAGCATCCCTGATGGCAAAGATATTGAAGAAGTGTGATTAGAATAATAGTACTGGCACTAGCTCATGAGACATAAACTCATCACAAGTAGAAGCCGGTAGAAGTAGAGAAAGATCGACATGGAGATGGAGCAACGGCAGTGGAGCAAGCCGGCTCCAAAAGGAAGATGGACTACCTGGGACGTCGGGCTATAGCTATAAGGGTGGTTGGGACGCAGCATCGGCCCATACCGCGGTGACCCCCGATTGGGACGCACCAACTATGGGTTTTCTCCCTCGCCGATGTCGACCGCGTCTACGCAGAACATTGTTCCCTTCCCCCAGCTGCGGGATCAGGCTCGTCGTTCTATGCTTGTGAAGAGAGCAACCTAAGCAAGAAGGCTTGTAGCTTAGGCTCCTGCTAGTGTATATATAGTGGTTTTATTTTTCTCTCCGTATCAACCATTTTATATTGCGCACGTGTCATTCAAGAGTGAAATGATGGTTGCTTCTTCCGACTAACTTACTGTGTGATTTGACTGCTCCTTAGTGGCACCTACATGTACTCCCCCTACGTGTATGCAACATTCACATGTACACATGGACGCAAAAACGTGCACGACGCCCTAATGCATGCATGTCTGAGCACACGACGGAACACACACGGTCATGCTCAAGTGCTCAACCTACACGTGCATGCACACACATACTCAGTCAGGATGAGCTAGTGACCATATAAACACCGGAAAATATATATATTGAGCGCAATGAGCGTATTATGAAGTCCACTGGCCATATTTTTAAAAATATACAGTGACAGCCAGTGTATTTATCTCGTTTGAAATTAAGCCATATTAACCGGAGAGGAGGCAGTATGGACTAGCATTACTTTGATGTGTCCCGTCAACTTGCCGAACGAGGAGAAGGTTGCAGGACGGGAGGAGCTTGCGCGCGGTGGCTCGCAGGACAAGGAGAAACTTTTGACTAATGCAAGCTCTCCCTCGCTCAGGCGGTGGACGTGCAACAGTTAATTCGGTGTCAGATTGCCAGAAGCATACACTATACTACTAGTAGTGCTATTATTGTTTGACTTCCCGAATAGGCGAACAGCCAAGCGCAAAGTTTACTAGTACTACTACTACAGTCTATAAAGGTACGTACTATACTAGTACGAACCGGATTCTTATTATAATTTTAAAATGTGATAAAGCAATCTTCAACACATTTGGTTCTTTCGAGGGTTCTCGCATGTGATAATGGAAGTTGATTGCATGGAACACTCGCCACAATTCTCGCTTAATTCTGGCTCATATCCTGTTACAAATAGTAGCGCTCGGTAATATTTCCTCTTTTTTTGTTATTCAGCATGTAAACAGGTCAGTAAACCTTGCGGCGCATCTTCGTGCGAACTGTGCTTGCTGCACTTTGAATGTGGCCGAGAGCTGGCTTGATGAAACACCTTGCTTCCTACTTCTTTTTTTGTGGGGTACCTCGCTTCCCAGTGACTAGTGTCTTGGCTGATCGTACTAAGAATGCTTATATATGAATAAAGCTCTCTCATTTACCCGCAAAAAAGATTAAGCCATATGAGCGTTGCTATGCAGACGGCTCATGGTGCACGATTCTTGCACGACAGTGCTAATCAAGCCGTCCATGCCTATGAGCAAACTATGACATGCCAATGGATTCACCATCGTCCATCTTTCGTCCGAACAAGTATCGTCTGCGTAGTAGTTTTGAAGCCATATTAACCAGAAAGGAGGGAGTATGGACTAGCACTACTTTTTGGTGTGTCCCGTCAACTCGCAGAACGAGGAGAAGCTTGCAGGACAAGGTGAAGCTTGCTTACGCCTTTTGACTAATGCAACCTACCCTCGGTGGACATGCATCAGTCCATTTGGTGTCAGATTGTGAGAGGCATACACTGTAGTACCCAACATGCAGAGTACCATCATTGTTTGACTTCGCGAAGAGGCGAAGAGCCAAGCACAGTAGTATGAGTAGTACTACTACTAGAACTGCATGGTGGAGCGTCTTTACTCTTATTTTTTTATCTCTGATAAAGTACACGTTTATTCCGGAGAAGGGCGGAAAACGGTAGCCCAACATGTAATGAATGATATCGATCAACCAACCATGCTCGAATATATCTTGGCCTCCGTGCGAGCACCTTTGTGTGTTCTCGCTCCTCTCAAGGAACGGCGGATTGGCTCTTTGCCGTCAATTGAGATCGGTTTGCTCACACTCTTGTCCCACATGTCAGTGATATGCCAAGAGGACGTGCGTTGACCGACTGGCCATACGTGTACTTGGTTTTGCACCTTCATACTACTCCTCCGTCCGTCACAGTTTACAAGGCGCGCTTCATTATGATGCATTTCTCTCAATGCATTTCCACCACCAGAGAGACTTTAGACGCGTTTGGTTTAATGCTCAATTAATTAGGGCGTGGTAACTGCAATCAAGTCCACAATTTTCTCTCCATGTACTGTACTACTACGGAGTGGAGTAAGTGCATGCATGTGTGTACCCAGGGTGGAAGCACTGCATGCATGTGTGTATGCATTATTCCCTCTAGTAATAGACGCCGTGCTATAACTACCAGTGCTATTTTTCAGGCCGATCGCTAGTCGCCTTGGTCCCACAGATTTTTTTTCTTTTTTTTGAAGCGCGTTGTATAAACAGTGACGGATGGAGTAGTATGAGCGGATTCAAAGAAGAGCGTATTGATGGTTGCTTCTTCAGAGCAACTTAGAGTGGGAAAGGTGGGGCTTATGATTTGACTACTCATTACTCACTATTAATGCAGCGCAATGACCGGGCTGAGTCTCCCATGCGGTTGTGCACTACCCCCTCGGTTCTTAAATATACTCCGGAGTATTTGTCTTTCTAGAGATTTCAATGAGTGACTACTCAAATATTTGTCTTTTTAGAGATTTCAAATGGACTGGCACATACGGATGTATATAGACATATTTTAGAGTGTAGATTCACTCATTTTGCTCCGTATGTAGTCACTTGTTGAAATCTCTAGAAAGACGAATAGAATATTTAGGAACAGAGGGAGTACACATATGAAGCAAAATGAGTGAATCTACACTCTAAAATATGCCCATTTGAAATTTGTAAAAAGACAAATATTTAGGAACGAAGGAGTATAATTTTGTGTATGGCACATGGACCCGGATGATGAAGAGGCTTCTGGCAATGTTATCAAGCTTCCATCATTTGTTTACATAATTGACGTACTATACAAATAATTTTCCAGCGACATGAAATTGTACAATGGTGTGAGCTTTCAGCTTTTGTTTCGCGTGTCTTGCCATCGATGCTCTTTCAGAAACAATAAAAAACTAACTTCCTTGCTAATGCATGTCAATTATTAGCAGACCAGAGCTAATAATTACATCACAACTGAAGACAGAGTTGTGAGAAGGTGTTAAATTAAAATTGATCCATGCTTTCATTGGTAGCAATGTCCCCCAGCTCTGTCTAAATAAACAAGGCATGTTGGGAAAAAAGTAGCTATCTGGAGTATGTAACATTCCGATCATTTTGTGCAGTTCCACTAAAATAGAGCTGAGTGTCCCTGTTCCAAAGATATTAAGTGTGATTACGATAATATAGGACTGTTGATGAAACAATAAACACACAAATAGAAGCCGGTCACCTTTGCAGTCTCTCTTAAGACTAACTAGTTGGAGAAGATTAGGCTCGGAGTTGGATGAGGAGGATAGAGCAAAACCAATCTCCCTCTGTGCAGTCGCACTGAAATGTAGAGACGTTTCCCGTGTGACATTTTAGTACAACCACACAAAACACTCTTAAGAAAAAAGTGATTTCTGCAGTTCACCAAAAGGTTGCAATAGCAACGAGGTGAAATGGATAGCCCTGTTTGCAAAAAAGAGGTAGAAAGGAAACAATTACTGGCCAATAACAGTTGATGACACATGCGACTACCAAAAAGAAGCATATTCCTTGTCCTAAGGGAAGATAACAACACGGTTGTGTTTGTCTAAAACGGTGTGAGGACGAGAATGCAATATGGAAAGTACGCCGGACGAGCTACGTTTTGGGCAAAGAACTATGGAAGATCCATATGCAGCGATGTGGGAAGATGGGCAGTGGAGCAAGGCTGGAGGGGATACCTGGAGGTCATCGGGATGTAACTAGGTGAGCGGCGGCGGGCGGAATCTGCGAGCAGGTGGCGTAGGCCCTGCCGCACCGGAGCTTGGTTAGAGAGAACGGGGTGTACCGCAGATCGGGACGTGCTGCCTCGGTGCCGTCGAACGGAGAAACGATGCACTTCCTCCCTTTCCCCCGGCGGACGGGATGCGGCCGGATCAATGACCAACGGTGAGAGAGAGAGAGAGAGGCCACCGCACTCCCTTTCCCCCGGCGGACGGGATGCGGCCGGATTAGTGACCAACGGTGAGAGAGAGAGAGGCCACCGCAGCCTTGTGTGAGATACTCTGAAGAGCGACAAACCAGGCAGGCAGGCTCCATTGTATATAGTGAGCGGACTACCTTTTTCTCCAGAGTCCTGGATATAACATATACTCCCTCCGTTCTGAATTACTTGTCTTAGATTTGTCTAGATACGGATGTATCTAGCACTAACATCTGTATCTAGACAAATCCGAGACAAGTAATTTAGAACGGAGGGAGTATATAGAGGGGGCGATCCACGAGAAGAGAGTGGGGGTATCATCGGCTTGAGGTGTCCATAGAATCAAAGAGAGGGATGATGTGTGTGTGTGTGCGCTCGCAATCGATAAAGAGTGCCATAATTTGTGTGTGCCCACGTCAAAGATATAGAGTGGCTGGCCTACTGGAACGTGACATGGGACATGTGCAGTTTGTCTCTGTGGCATGGATACCTACCTGCAGCGCTCGACTATCGGTATGTGGTGGGGGAAGAGGGAGGCCCAATTAACTATAGAGGTACAATGGCTGGTATATGTGTGGAGGAGGAGAGAGGCCTACCTCATATATTAAGGAGATCGATCTGCCTCATGTATTAAGGGAGATCGATCGGCATCCATGCATATGTGCAGGAGAGGAATAAGGTTGGGAGAGAGACTGAGCTATAGTGTTGGAGGGGGTCGTAGTGGAGTTGCTTCTAACAAATGGTGGGATAGGCTTGCTAGACAAACGGAGGGCACGCCCGCAATATCAATAAGAGAGGAGATGGCTGCTTGTTGTCTGTGCACGTGCGTGTGAGAGACGGGTCAGGAGGCATGCACGAATAATGAGGGGGGACGATGTGGCTGTGGTAAGCAGACGTAACTACATAGGAAGATCAATCGCCCTTTGTTAGAGAAAGGAGAGATATAACTTGTGAGGTACGTCGATCGATGGGGGGTAGTTAAAGTCGATCTAGGTATATGTTGGGAGATAGATCGGTATACATGCATGTGTGTGTTAGAAGCAAATGAGGCACGAGGAGAAGGATAGAGAGAGAGGGATGCATGTAGGAGCTAGTACGAGAGGCATACTATATCGAGGGGGGAGGAGTGTGCGAGTACGAGAACAATGAAAAGAGTGGTGGGAGTGAGGCATGGACGGTGACAAGAGAAGAGGGGAAGCTTGTGTTTGTGCTAGGCACACCTGGCTAGAGAGGCATATCGATCGAAGTGTGTCGTAAAGAAGGAGCTGGGGGCCTACACACACACCGTGGGTGAACGACCTAAAGTGAAAAGACGAATTTGTGTGATGGAGCTAGAGAATGCTGAGGGAGGGTGAGAGGGATGCGGGCGTGTGCATGCACAAGAGAAAGTTAGCGCTAGCTACAAAGATAAGAGGGTTGTGTGGGTGTAAAAGACGAATAGAGATTATATATACTTCATTATAAAAGGTGAATTCAGATACTTGAAGAATTTATCATAGTGTTTCAAACCGACGCATGTGTGAATATATATAATGGTGATACGCATGGTGTGGTTATGAACATGTTATACTACATTTAATATATTTTATCTCTACACTTATAAAAAACAGAGTTGTTGATGATGGTGTGCCTACCATCCTGCATTATAGGCCGTCTGATTTATATCTGGCGGATAGCAAGGAAACTATGATGGTTGAAGTTGGCAACAATCATGATTGTAGATTCTTATTGAAATAGACAAACGAATTCAAATTTAGTTTGAATTGCAGCGGTAGTATAGACATTTGGAATGCACTAAAATGTTGGTATGAGTAGGTTACATGCATTATACAGCAAGCAAAAAAATTTAATCGGACATAACATGGATTCATACTCCCTCCTTCCATCTATATAGGACGTAATGAGATTTTTAAGACCGCCTTTGACTATTGACAAGATTAATAGTACATGACATGCACAATGTGAAAATTATATCATTGAAAGAACCTTTCACAGATGAATTTAATGGTGTGCTTTGTGTAAGTTGCATGTCATATATCATTGCTCTAATATTTGGTCAAAGTTAGCATCGAAAAACGCATTAGGCCCTATATAGATGGAAGGAGGGAGTAGCTTTGAATAGCATTTGTATAGTAAAACGGGGCAAGACTCTCTCTTTATGTGGTGTGAATAGTTTTATTTTTTCGTTTTCTTTTTGGTTGAGGGAAGTGTGAATTGATTTGGTACGTACAAGTACAATATTACTACACGTTAGGCTTGTCCCTAAAATTCAACCTGCATCTTGTTATATCCCGAAAAGTCAGATATCGCGCTCCCAAAACTGGCGCCTTCACAACCCGCGCCTTTCTATCCCGAAATTACAACGCGCGCGGAAACTCCCTCCAGCTGCCAAATCCCGACACACGAAATCCCCCTTCTAACCCTGAGCCGAAAGGGCCGCTAGTTCAAATCGGTGGGGGGGTACTTTTGTAACACACCTTACATTTTGGGCAAGCGCGTCCCTATGTCATGCTTCACCCTCTCCCATCGCCCCCTTTTCGCCGTTCGAAATCCCAGGCCGCCATAACCTCTCCGCTCCAGCCGCAAAACCCCACCCTCCTCCGTCTGCCACATCACCGCTGTCCAGCCGGAGCCTCTTCCCTGATGACGTCGTCCACCGCAACAGCTCGATGTCCCTCGTCCACCTCCCCGGATGAGGATCCGTCGTCCATCTCGCCGTCCCGCCGGTTCAGCCGCCCCGTCCTCCACCTCCAAGGAGCTGCTCTGACGATCACCTCGTCTATCGCGGCTGCTCCATCCCCACAGCGCCGCCTTAACCTTCTCCACCGGAACCGCAGCATCCTCACCGACTCCTCGGATGAAGCTGAGGCCTCCTCGGCGCCACCAAAGAGGTTGTACACTCATCGCATCGCACCTTATCCTTAACTCAACCTCCCGGCGCCAATGGTGCTCCATCCCGCACCCCCAGCCGGCGCCGCGGGCGACATCTCCACGGCGGCTCTCCCCCAGTGCGAGGCCCCTTCGGCTGCGGCGTCCATACCAGTCGGATCTGCTGCTGCTGCTCCGGCTCTCGCTCGCTCGCTTGCCTAGCTGCTGCTCCGGCTCTCACTCGACCGCTCGCTTGCCCAGCTGCTACTGCTACTCTCCCCCTCGCTTGTGCTGCTGCTCTGCTCCGATTAAGCCACACTTCAGTCGACTGAATCGACTTTTGGGTCAGTCGATTTTCAGGGGTTGGGGGGGCTCGCCGGAGTTAAGGAAGAACCACCCGCAGTGGGGACGGGGGCTCGCCGGAGAGGTACCCCACTATCTATCTTAGGGTTCAGGGTGGGGGCGGGGGGCCTAGAGGGTTGGCCGGGGTGGCGGTGGCGAGTTGTTTCGGGGCGGCGAGGCGGCGCTGGGGCCGGCGGTTCGGCCGGTGGTGGCTGGCGGCTCAGGGAGTGCAGGTTGAAGATGAACTGCAGGCCCTCCCTAAACTACATGTCAAGTGCCTCTCTGCTACCATTGCATTCAGTTTCGACAGTAGCATTCAGATTCCACAGTAAATTTCAGTTTCGACAGTTAAGTTCAGAGTCAACAGTTTTTACCTCATTTGTTGTAGTCAGGTGGTTTTTGGTGATGTTAATTTTACATCCATTTTACATCATCTATTGGAGATGCTATTAGAATCCCACTTGAGATTGACGATGTTTGTCTTGTGCTGCTTCAGCCTTGACGTCTTACAGCTCACCGGAGCTGCTCCAATGACAGAACAATCCATCACAACAGAGAAGTGCCCTGGACGCCATCTACAGATTCCTCAGATCTTCCTCCACACCTCCGACAGCCACCTCTGCCTCAACTGCTTCAGCGACCAACCCAATGATGCTGAGGTCGACACGGCTATGGCAAAGAGGTTGTACACTTGTTGCATCACTTATTACTATACATTCACGTCGATCCATTAGGGCTATTTTGGTTCAACGAAAAAACGTCGATCCACTGGTTGTTACCATCACTCTAAATTTCTGCATGCTCTCCTTACATAATCTCACCATATTTTTTTCGTATGCATGTCAGATATTGTACACAGTCATGCTGAACATGTAGAGAAAAAGAGAAGAGTTTTACGCGGCAATACAATGTCATGCAGACATCGCTCCATGGTGGGTTCAATGGCAAACCCTCCCCACCCCTCTCCAGATTGTAATCTAGAGGAAGATATCTGTTCTGAGGCGGATTCAGACGCCGCTGACCACTCCTATTTACCCCCCCCCCCCAAGGTTTTTGCTCTACCTTGGCATGATGATGTTAGTCATATCATGCATATGTTGCCTTGCAGTGCCTACTTTTGACATCATATATGTCATCTTCTTAGCTTAGACATGTTCTGTAATGCCACCTGTTTAGTTTCTATATCATATATGGGAATTATGCAGTCTCATGTCTTTTAGCCAGCCATAATATATGTGAAATGTGCAATGACATCCTGTTTAACCAGGCATCATATTTGAATGATATCTTGCCCATCCTTTTCTTCATTACATTTTCATTTGTTGACAATGTTTGTACATTAAACTACTCTTCCTGTGAATCAGCCATCTGGGTGGGAGATGGAAAAATCTGGCGTGAAAACAAGGCCTTCAGAGCAGACAGTGCTACATGTCGAAGCAGATCTCTTGTTGGGTCCTGATAGCTCCTCAGAGATGGATTCAGAGACAGATGACCAGTCCTATTCCCCCACTGAGGTGTATGCTCTAACTTGGCACGGTTATACTGCTCATATCATGCATACGGTGTCTTGCATTGCATAGTTTAGACATCATATACACAATATTCAACACCATGTTCTTAGTTCAGACATCATATCAAATGCCCTCTGTTTAGCATATAAATCACATATGTGAATTAAATGATGTGATCCTGATTACTTAGATAACATGTAGGTGAATTATGTCATGCGATCCTGTTTAGTTATTCATCATATCTTTGAATTATGTTATGCTATGCTATCCAGTTTAGATAGACATCATATATGTGAAATTATGTCATGCTATCCGTTTTAGTTAAACAATATACATGTCAACTATTTCATGCCCTCTTTTTTCCATACTACCTATTGCATCTGTCTCTCATACAATGTCTGTACATTCAACTATGTTTCTTGTTTATCAGCCATTTGAATTGGAGCGGGTGATGCCAGTATCTAGCGGACTAAAACACGGTCTTCAAATAAAACAGTGCTACCTCTTGGTGGAGATAGCACCCCGGTTATACATGCACAAGAACCAGCCCTACCACACATAACCCAAACTCTCGCAGATTGTACCCCTACTGCGATGGACAGAGAACTAGCTTCACCCAATCTAACCCCAACCCCAGCCAATAGTAACTCAGTTCCTGTTGACACAACACCATCTCCACCATAGAGCTCCCAAACAAGAGCAGTTAGTAAGGCAGCTCCAGTGCCCAAAGGGCCAGTACTATCACGGCGAACCCCAACTCCACCAGTTAGTACGCCTATTCCTGTGGAGGAAGCACAAGCAGCTAGTCGTAGTTTAGCATCTATCGCATTTGATGTTGTTAAATCGTATGTGCATATCTTCCCATCTTGGAAATATTATACTGAAGATGAAGGAAAATGCCAGTTGCAGGTGTTTGTCCAGGAGTTATGTGTAAGTAATGTTATTCATGGCAATTACTTTGCTTCGTCCCATAGATCCTACCTCCATGATTGTTATAATACAGCAAATTTTCCCATTTTTCTCTATAGAGAAGTACCAATTTGGAAACTCAGGATGAGGTAACCTGTGCTAATACCTCTGCTATCTTCAAGAATGCTTGGTAGCAGTATCGGAATTACCTGAAGAAAACGTACTTCACCGGCAAACAAACTCATCAAATTCCCTTACGTTCTCCTGAGACACATTTACTGGACGATGACTGGGAACGCCTTGTTCTGTACTGATCCCGAACCAAGAATGTGGTAAGGTCTATGAGCTCATTTTCTGTTTTTAAGTATTATATTCTTGCGTCTTACTGTACTCTATTCATGTAGAACAAGTGCATAAACCTGAAGAATAACTGTTCTAATTTAAGATTCCATTGCTATCATAGTTCAAAAAAGCGCTAGGCGTTAATTGTGCATTTTGCCACCGCTTTGCGCTTTACTGACCAAAGCGCATGCTTATGCGCAGTTATGCACAGATTATGCGTAGTTATGCGCAATGCGTTTTGCCAACGCCTAGAGCCTAGGCGCGCTTAAGCGCTCGCTTAGGCGCGCCTTTTTTAACTATGATTGCTTTGCTCTTGTATCACTGTATTTACTCATACAAACTTATTTTTAATTGAAGGATCCAATCGAAACTCCAATGGCACAGCAGGTATGTTCACGCATGTTTCTTTAACAGGTTTGCTCTTATCAATAGCTCTGTTGATTTCAATTTCAATTGTGTATACAGTTGACTTTCATATCATGCACATTACTAGAATCACAATAGAACCAATAGTGTTGTTGTACATGTAGACCCGTGGCACCCATCTGAAATCTTGTTGTGCCGTGTTGTTTCCCACGCTTTGTATTCTTTCACTGCTGCTTTGTCTTGTACTGATATGATTTGAACCGTGTCTCTATTTTGATTTGGCAAGACAATGCAGTGACCATAGGACATAGATATATGTTTGTTTGATGCTTTTATTATGTACTAGTACTTGGCAATAGAAGACTTGGTAGTTTAATCATGTCCACCTTACTAATGAACTGGTTCACCGAAATGAGTTTCATATACTAGTACATGCTAAACTTGTTATGTGTCTACTTGTTTCTTCTTTTAGAATGCTGACAGAATATTGGGGAAGAGTGCCTTATTAAGCAATGGTAAAGGAAGTAATGCAGATAAGGTTCGGGATAGTGACACATCCTTGTTGGTCTCCAACAAAGCTGATAAAACAGCTAAGGAAGACTATCTTGAAGACAGCGAGACAACCCCAAAGTCCTGTCTTCGTTTAGTGTTCGAGTTACTGGCCACTACCGCTTGCACAAGCTATTCAAACTCACTGTCTGAATCAGTTCGGTTTCTTGAGTCTCAACTACAAGCTGAAAGACATCGATCAGCTGTGCTGCGACAAGAAGCGAAAGGATTGCGGAAGTCCCTGGAGCATTCAGATGCATACTTTTTGGTGCAACAACAAGCGTTGGAGGATTTTAGCGCCAAACAGGACAAAGCTAATCAGCTTGCTAAGCTTATTGCCAGTATGGTGGATACCCAGGATAACATTTCTTGAGCTCTTCTGAAGTTGTTTCAGTTATGCTCTTGTTTTGCTGCCGCGTTTATTTGCACTGGTGGCCAATTTTGACGGCCAGTGTATGTAATGTGCTGCTTTGTTCCCTATATTTGCACTGGTGGCGAACTTTGATGCCCAGTGGATATAATATGTGTAATAGCGGTAATAGGCTAGCGTTAATTGCTTGCTTATTTATTTTCTTATTGTCTTGTTTAGTTGTTTGCTTGTAGTCATTGCAGTTCTTTTTCTGTTTTTTTCTAGTGGCCACAATAGCCTATTTTTGGTAACTAGGCCAAAATAATCATGGCAACACACGGACTGTTGTAACCATGGGCCTCCTGCAGGCCATATGATCCATCGGCCTTCTATACGGGCCTTAGGGTCCATGGGCCTTCTACGGGCCGTAGGGTCCATGGGCCTTCTATGGGTCATACGATCCATGGGCCTTCTATGGGTCGTTCTATCCATGGGCCTCATACGGGCCGTAGGATCCATGGGCCTTCTACGGGGCGTATCATCATTTCGCCAATCATGGGCCTTACTATTCGTGGACCATAACGGGCCGTTAATAGGCCGTATTTGATAACTCTATGAAAACAGCCTAACGGGTTTTTTGACATGAAAACGGCCCAACGTATTAACGATCCGCAAACGGGTCGACTGTAACGACGGGCTGAATTTGGCCCACAAGCAGAAAATGACAGTAACGGGCCGTATGTAACTGAATGCTGCAAATGAGCCCAAGAATCAATGGGCCCTGAGAATGCCGAAAGATAACTTGGGCTGGAAACGGCCCAATGGAATAACGGGCCGTTAATGGGTATAAAGGTATACAATGTTCATTACGGGCCAGTTTCACCACGGGTCGTTAATGGGCCAAGAGTTACAACGGTCCTCATATGGGCCGAAAGAAGTCATGGTCCACACATGGGCCGGAAGTTAAAACGGGTTGAATCATATTGGACGGCCCAGATGACGCTACTGGGCCTAATTCGGATAGGGCGTAACGGGCCCTAGGTTAGCGGGCTGTAAATGGGCTATATGCGAACAAGCCGTTAACAGGCTTTCCGTGGGCCGGCCCGCCACCTTTTGACCAAGTCAAACGGGCCGACCTTTTCACAGGAATGGGCCTCTGTTGGGTCATGCCACGTGTCGCCGTATCATAGCCGCCTTCGGTCCAATGAGCGGATGACATCTGTCCCAACGGTGAGCCGACACGTGTTTCCTCCAGCCAATGATGATTTTACACGTGGAAAATCCCCATTGGTCGGGGCTGTTAACGGGTTATCGGATCCAAAACCCGACCCGATAGCTTAACGGTGTTCCATTACAGTGGATGCCATGTGTCGGTCACCCTTGACGAAAGCACTTCTATGACGCGCGATTTATCGTCATGGAAGTGAACACTTTCATGATGATAATTTTGGCAATGTCATGGAACACTTCTATGACAGCACAAGTATGACTATCTTGATTCTGTCATAAATTTTTCATGGATGTACACGCATGATAGAAAACGTGACCTACTGTGACAAACACGTATCATCACGGAAGTGTATTTTTTTGTAGTGCATGTTATTGATGTGTACCTTACTAATGCTCGCAGTAGCGCCTGGGTATTTGATACTAGTTCTGTTTCTAATATTTGCAACTTGAAACAGGGGCTACGGATTAAGCGAAGATTGGCTAAGGACGAGGTGACGATGCGCATGGGAAATGGTTCCAAAGTCGATGTGATCGCTGTCGGCACGCTACCTCTACATCTACCTTCGGGATTAGTTTTAGATCTGAATAATTGTTATTTGGTGCCAGCGTTGAGCATGAACATCATATAAGGATCTTGTTTGATGCGAGACGGTTATTCATTTAAATCAAAGAATAATGGTTGTTCTATTTATATGAATAATATCTTTTATGGTCATGCACCCTTGATGAGTGGTCTATTTTTACTAAATCTTGATAGTAGTGATACACATATTCATAGTATTGAAGCCAAAAGATATAAGTTTAATAATGATAGTGCAACTTATTTGTGGCACTGTCGTTTAGGTCCTATTGGTGTAAAGCGAAGCGCATGAAGAAACTCCTTGCTGATGGGCTTTTGGAATCACTTGATGCTTGCGAACCATGCCTCATGGGCAAGATGACTAAGACTCCGTTCTCTGGAACAATGGAACGAGCAACAGACTTATTGGAAATAATACATACTGATGTATGCGGTCCAATGAGTGTTGATGCTCGTGGCGGGTATCGTTATTTTCTGACCTTCACAGATGATTTGAGCAGATATGAGTATATCTACTTGATGAAACATAAGTCTGAAACATTTGAAAAGTTCAAAGAATTTCAGAGTGAAGTAGAAAATCATCGTAACAAGAAAATAAAGTTTCTACGATCTGACCATGGAGGAGAATATTTGAGTTACGAGTTTGGTCTTCATTTGAAACAATGTGGAATAGTTTCGCAACTCACGCCACCTGGAACACCACAGCGTAATGGTGTGTCCGAACGTCGTAGCCGCACTTTATTAGATATGGTGCAATCTATGATATCTCTTATTGATTTACCACTATCGTTTTGGGGTTATGCTTTAGAGATGGTTGCATTCACGTTAAATAGGGCACCATCGAAATCCGTTGAGACGACACCTTATGAACTGTGGTTTGGCAAGAAACCCAAGTTGTCGTTTCTTAAAGTTTGGTGCTGCGATGCTTATGTGAAAAAGCTTCAACCTGATAAGCTCGAACCCAAATCGGAGAAATGTGTCTTCATAGGATACCCAAAAGAGACTCTTGGGTACACCTTCTATCACATAACCGAAGGCAAGATATTCGTTGGCTAAGAATGGATCCTTTCTAGAGAAGGAGTTTCTCTCAAAAGAAGTGAGTGGGAGGAAAGTAGAACTTGATGAGGTAAATGTACATGCTCCCTTATTGGAAAGTAGTTCATCATAGAAATCAGTTCCAGTGATTCCTACACCAGTAAGTGAGGAAGCTAATGATGATCAAGTTACTAACGAACCTCGTAGGTCAACCAGAGTAAGATCCGCACCAGAGTGGTACGGTAATCCTGTTGTGGAAGTCATGTTACTTGACCATGATGAACCTACGAACTATGAAGAAGCGATGATGAGCCCAGATTCCGCAAAATGGCTTGTGGCCATGAAATCTGAGATCGGATCCATGTATGAGAACAAAGTATGGACTTTGGTTGACTTGCCCGATGATCGGCAAGCCATAGAGAATAAATGGATCTTCGAGAAGAAGACTGGCGCTGACGGTAATATAACTGTCTACAAAGCTCGACTTGTTGCGAACGGTTTTCGACAAGTTCAAGGAGTTGACTATGATGAGACCTTCTCACCCGAAGCGATGCTTAAGTCCGTCCAAATCATGTTAGCAATTGCCACATTTTATGATTATGAAATTTGGCAAATGGATGTCAAAATTGCATTCCTTAATGGATATATTAAAGAAGAGTTGTATATGATGCAACCGGAAGGTTTTGTCGATCCAAAAGGTGTTAACAAAGTTTGCAAGCTCCGGCAATCCATTTATGGACTGGTGCAAGCCTCTCGGAGTTGGAATATAAGCGTTGATAGTGTGATAAAAGCATATGGTTTTATACAGACTTTTGGAGAAGCCTGTATTTACAAGAAAATGAGTGGGAGCCCTGTAGCATTTCTGATATTATATGTGGATGACATATTGTTGATCGACAATGATACTAAATTTCTGAATAGCATAAAAGGATACTTGAATAAGAATTTTTCAATGAAAGACCTCGGTGAAGCTGCTTATATATCGGGCATCAAGATCTATATAGATGTATCAAGATGCTTAATTGGACTTTCACAAAGCACATACCTTGATAAAGTTTTGAAGAAGTTCAAAATGGATCAAGCAAAGAAAGGGTTCTTCCCTGTGTTACAAGGTGTGAAGTTGAGTAAGACTCAATGCCCGACCACTGTAGAAGATAGAGAGAAAATGAAAGTCATTCCCTATGCTTCAGCCATAGGTTCTATCATGTATGCAATGTTGTGTACCAGACCTGATGTGTGCCTTGCTATTAGTTTAGCAGGGAGGGACCATAGTAATCCAGGAGTGGATCACTGGACAGCGTTCAAGAACATCCTAAAATACCTGACTAAGGATATTGAAAGCACAAGTGCTCCCTAGGTGGTTTTGATAATTGATGACAACATATCTCTTGTTGGACTAACATTTCGATCTAGCATGTTTCAGATAAGTTCAACAATGGAGTGGCATGGACTAAAGGTTGTGGGAACCCCTTCAAGATGCTAAGGACAAAGGATTGGCTAAAGCTTCAAGCTCAAGACTCCTCATTTTACATTTTAGTGATCCAAGATCACATTGAGTCTTTAGGAAAAGCCAATACTATTAAGGAGGGATGAGGTGTTGCTTAATGAGCCTCTTGCTTCATGTGCTTAGTGATATGCTCCAAAACCCTCAACTACTTTCCCATATCCACATATGACCTAAACCCTAAGCCAAACTCGGTCCTACCGATTCTTCCTATCCGGCGCCACCGAGTTTCACTTGTCATTAGCCACTGCCAAACCCTAGCAATTCGGTCCCACCGATAGGGACCTCGGTCTCACCGAGATGGGGTTGCAAACTCTCTATTTCCCTTTCGTAACTTTTCGGTCTCACCGAAAGAGCGAATCGGTCCCACCGAGATTGCAATTTAAACTCAGTGTTTCCCCTTTGTAACTTTTCGGTCTCACCGAGTTCCACTCGGTCTCACCGAAAGAGCAAATCGGTCCCACCGAGTTTGCCTGACCAACTCTCTGGTTAGCTAATTACCAAATTCGGTCTCACCGAGTTTGTGTAATCGGTCTCACCGAGATTACGTTATGCCCAAACCCTAACCATATCGGTCCTACCGAGTTGCATATCAGTCCCACCGAAAATCTCTAACGGTCACTAGGTTTACATTTTCGGTCCGACCGAGTTTATTGATTCGGTCCCACCGAGATTGGAAAACTGTGTAACGGTTGGATTTTGTGTGGAGGCTATATATACCCCTCCACCTTCTTCTCATTTGAGGAGAGAGCCATCAGAACACACACACCATTCCAACTCATATGTTCTGAGAGAGAACCACCTACTCATGTGTTGAGACCAAGACATTCCATTCCTACCATATGAATCTTGACCTCTAGCCTTCCCAAGTTGCTTTCCACTCAAATCTTCTTTCCACCAAATCCAAATCCTATGAGAGAGAGTTGAGTGTTGGGGAGACTATCATTTGAAGCACAAGAGCAAGGAGTTCATTACCTACACACCATTTGTTACTTCTTGGAGAGTGGTGTCTCCTAGATTGGCTAGGTGTCACTTGGGAGCCTCCGACAAGATTGTGGAGTTGAACCAAGGAGTTTGTAAGGGCAAGGAGATCGCCTACTTCGTGAAGATCTACCGCTAGTGAGGCAAGTCCTGTGTGGGCGATGGCCATGGTGGGATAGACAAGGTTGCTTCTTTGTGGACCCTTTGTGGGTGGTTGCTTCTTCGTGGACCCTTCGTGGGTGGAGCCCTGTGTGGACTCGTGCAACCGTTACCCTTGGGTGGAGCCCTGTGTGGACTCGCGCAACCGTTACCCTTCGTGGGTTGAAGTCTCCATCAACGTGGATGTAGGATAGCACCACCTATCCGAACCACGGGAAAAACATCCGTGTCTCCAATTGCGTTTGATCTCTCCAAACCCTTCCCTTTACATTCTTGCAAGTTGCATGCTTTACATTCCGCTGCTCATATACTCTTTGCATGCTTGCTTGATATGTATTGTGTGTGTTGAAATTGTGCCTAAACTCCACTTAAACCAAAAAGCCTAAAAATTGCAACTTTAGCATTAAGTGTCTAATCACTCCCCCCCCCTCTAGACACGTCTACTTCTAGATCCTACAAGTGGTATCAGAGCTTTGGTCTCCATTGCCTTGGTTTAATCACCATTGGAGGAAGATGGATGTGTCTACTCTAGGGAGTCTTAGACATAGAGTGCCTATTCTTGATGGAAAGTATTTTCATGAGTGGAAAAATGAGATGCTTGTAATCTTCAATCAATATCATTTGAACAAGTATATTGCTAGCCCTTGTGCACCCCATATTGATCCCTTGCATCCTACCCTAGATGAAGATATTGACATGATTCGCAATCTTAGAACTATTGAGCTCATCATTAGAGGATTGCCCAAAAATTTGATTGCTAGTTTGCCTACTCAAAATTGCGCCTATACTATATGGAAACTTCTTGAGGAACGGTTTCCCAATCATTCCTTGAAAACTTTGGATGAAATTCTCCATAAATCTATTGCCTTGAGTAAGATGAACTCTAGTGATCCTAGTTTTGGTAAATGTCTTCTTGAACTTGCCAATCTTAAGCATGCTAAAGGAGATGTTGGAATCATTAATAATATCATACTCAAAGCTATAAGAATTCATAAAAGTGACCACTTTGATGATCATTTATCTGATGAATTACCCTCTCTAGGAAATGATGAATCACAAGATCATGATGAACATGAATATTATGATGATGATGATAGTGACTTCGATCTTGATGATGCAATGAGACATTTTGGTCTTATGGCAAATCTTTGGGGATATGAATCAGGAGGAAAGGAATGGGTTCTTGATAGTGGATGTACTGATCATATGACCAAAGATGAAGAGATGTTTCGCGAGCTTGCTGAAAATGACGGTCCTCGAAAATATGTCACCTTTGGTGATAATTCAAAGGGTAAAGTGGTTGGCCTTGGTAAGGTGGCCATCTCACATGATAGTTCCATTCAAAATGTCATGCTCGTTGAATCTCTGGGCTACAACTTACTTTCAGTATCTAGACTTGCTGATTTCGGTTTGAATGTCCTATTTACTGAGGTAGATTGCCAAGTATTTCGTCGAGACAATCATAAAATGGTCTTTACGGGTATGCGTAGAGGAGATCTTTACATTGTCGATTTCTCTCAAAAGGCACAACCTAAAACTTGCTTTGTTGCTAAATCCTCAAAAGGTTGGTTGTGGCATAGACGACTAGGTCACGTTGGCATGAGAAACCTTGACAAGCTTATTAAAGGAAATCATATCCTTGGAGTTAACGATGTCATATTTGATAAGGATAGACTTTGCAGTGCTTGTCAAGCAGGTAAACAGGTTGGAGGAAGACATCCCGTGAAGAACATCATGACCACAAGGAGGCCACTCGAGCTACTTCACATGGATCTTTTTGGTCCCAACGCCTACAAGAGTCTCGGTGGAAATTCTTTTGGTCTAGTTATAGTTTATGACTTTTCAAGTTTTACGTGGGTGTTCTTTCTTAATGACAAGTCGCAGGTCTAGAAGATCTTCAGAAACTTCGCTAGGAAATCCCAAAATCAGTTTGATGTGAAGATCAAGAAGGTTCGGAGTGACAACGGAACGGAGTTCAAGAACGCAAATGTGGACACCTTTCTTGACGAAGAAGGGATTTCACACGAGTTCTCGGCTACGTACACACCTCAACAAAATGGAGTTGTTGAGAGGAAGAACCGGACACTCATCGAAATGGCAAGAACGATGTTTGATGAATACAAGACGCCAAAGCACTTTTGGGCAGAAGCGGTTGAGACAGCTTGTCACGCAACAAATCGCTTATATCTTCACAAGCTACTCGGCAAGACGGCATACGAGCTCCTCACCGGTAACAAGCCTCAAGTTGGATACTTTCGAGTATTCGGCTCAAAGTGCTACATTCTTGATAAGCATCGTCGTTCAAAGTTTGCTCCTAAATCTCATGAAGGTTTTCTACTTGGTTATGGCTCAAACTCTCACACTTACCGTGTCTACAACAATTTCACTCGAAAGGTTGAAGAGATGGTACATGTGAAGTTTGATGAATCTAATGGCTCGCAAGTAGAGCAATTGCCAATTGATGTAGGAGACAAAGACCCTTCATAAGCAATTCAAGACTTGCCATTGGCAAAATTCGTCCAACGGAGGTGAAGGAGAGTACTTCATCCGTCCAAGTGGAAGCTTCTACTTCACGACAAGGTGAACCAAGAATCGACACTGAAGCATCCACAAGTGGGACACACCAAGATGAAGAAAACGAGGAAATACATCAAGACGAACATCAACAACCTCCTTCTCCACCACGACAAGAGAACGACAACGTCAACAATGAAGAAGGCCAAGAAGAAGAACAAGATGAAGAAGATGGTCAATGAAGACCCAAGCAAAAGCTCTCACGAGTTCGAGCAAGAATTGCCAAAGATCATCCCGTCGAGCAAATCCTCAATGACATACAAACCGGGAGAATCACTCGCTCAAAAACTCGTTTAGCTAACTTTTGTGAAAACTATTCATTCATCTCTAGCATTGAACCCATGAAGGTTGAAGAAGCATTGGAAGATCCGGATTGGATAAACGCTATGCATGAAGAGCTACATAATTTTGAAAGAAACCAAGTTTGGACATTGGTTGAGAAGCCCGACAACAACCACAACATCATTGGTACCAAATGGATGTTTCGCAACAAGCAAGATGAAGATGGACAAGTGGTTCGCAACAAAGCACGTCTCGTCGCCCAAGGATACACACAAGTCGAAGGTATGGACTATGGTGAGACGTATGCTCCCGTTGCTAGACTTGAGTCCATTCGCATCTTACTTGCCTATGCTAATCACGATAATATCACCTTGTACCAAATGGACATTAAAAGTGCTTTTCTAAATGGTGAAATAGAGGAGGAAGTTTATGTCAAAAAACCTCCCGGCTTTATCAATCCTAAGAAACCAAATCATGTTTACAAACTTCACAAAGCTCTTTATGGTCTTAAACAAGCTCCTAGAGCATGGTATAAATGCTTGACCAAATTCCTTACTACAAGTGGTTTTGAAATTGGTAAAATTGATTCTACTCTTTTTACTAAAAGGGTTAATGGAGAACTATTTGTATGCCAAATTTATGTTGATGATATCATATTTGGTTCAACTAACCCCCTCTTTAGTGAAAAGTTTGGAAAGCTAATGTCAGAGAAGTTTGAGATGTCTATGATGAGTGAACTCAAATTCTTTCTCGGGTTGCAAATCAAGCAAACTAAGGAAGGTACATTTGTCTCTCAAACAAAGTACACCAAGGACTTATTCAAGAAGTTCAATATGCAAGAATGCAAAGGTATGTCACACCCATGCCTACTAGTGGACATAATGATTTAACCAAAGATGGTGAACTGGTTGATCAAAAGGTTTATCGCTCTATGATTGGTTCATTGTTATACCTATGTGCTTCACGTCCCGATATTATGCTAAGTGTGTGCATGTGTGCATAATATCAAGCTGCTCCTAAAGATTGTCATCTTAAGGCTGTGAAAAGGATAGTGAGATATTTAATCCATACACCCAATTTTGGCATTTGGTATCCTAAGAGGTCTTCTTTTGATCTTGTTGGCTATTCCGACTCGGATTATGCCGGAGACAAGGTTGATAGAAAGTCCACTTCGGGTACTTGTCAATTTCTTGGTAGATCTCTTATGTCTTGGTCTTCCAAGAAACAAAACTCGGTGTCCTTATCCACCGCCGAAGCTGAATACATTGCCGCTGGTTCATGTTGCGCTCAATTACTTTGGATGACTCAAACTCTTAAAGATTATGGGATTTATGTGAAACATGTTCCACTGCTTTGTGACAATGAAAGTGCTATCAAAATTGGTCATAATCCTGTACAACATTCTCGGACTAAGCATATTGAAGTTCGTCATCATTTCATTCGAGATCATGTTGCTAAGGGTGACATCAATCTTAAGCATGTTCGCACCGATAAGCAATTAGCGGATATATTCACTAAACCGCTTGATGAGAAAGTGTTTTGCAGGTTGAGAGGAGAATTGAACATCATTGATGCTTCGAACTTGGAGTAGAAACTCCATTGGATACATGCAAGACATGAGCTTATGACTAATCCATGATATATCTCTTATGATAACTATCTTATGTCTTGGATATATTTGCACCTTGCATGTTGTCTAACCCACGTAGGTGCTTGGTTGAATCTAATTCCATGAGATTGCGACTCACTCATATTCTATATTAAGCTTCATGATTGTCATTTTTGGATACACAAGTGCTTTTCCTTGCAAGAACCAACCCATGTAGGTAGATGAACTCAAACTCCAAATGGTGCGCCCAACTCTCGATGAGCTACATCAACCTTGAGCACTCACACAAGTTCAACTACATGAGCAAGAACCACATCACCCCCCAAGGTATGTTATTTCATCTTAGAGAAGCTTTACTCCAAGACATGAGTCAAAGCAACTCAACAAGATGTAAATACATCAAGATGCTTAAACGAAAAATGGTAACCCCATTTTGAGCTTAAACGATGAGTATGACCTATGATCAAGTGTTCTCACTTGACTCCTAAGTCAATATACTCTAACATAGGTGACTATGTCACTGCCCAATTCTAGATGAAGTTCTCTTGTGTTCTTTTCTGAGTTATTGCATTTGTCCCTTGCATATTTGTTTCTTTCTTTTTCAATCAATAAAAAAAACTTCATCTAGAAACTTTCACTCTTTTCTTTTTGATTTTTTGTTCTGCATATTTCTGCATCAAATTCCTTGCAAATCTTTCAGCTAATTCATCGCAAATCTTTGTGAGATCTTACTTGACTAGTGAGCTGAGGTGACAAGTGTTTCTCTCTGTGATGAACTCGGTTTCACCGAATAGCTATTCTCGGTCCAACCGAATCCCATCGGTACTACCGAAACATGCCACTCGGTGCCACCGATTTCAAAACAGGAAAAACAGTTTGCCACACATTCTATATTTCTTCCGATCCAGCTCCACTCAATGAATCTTGTCCTCTACAAGCATCACAGTTTTATTCACTGCTTTGTACTGAATCTCAAGGACCAAACCCATTCGACGGATTCCAGGAAAAACCTTCTTGGAAATTGATGTCAAAGGGGGAGAGAGAGATCACATCAAAGCTTATCATCAGAGAGAGAGAGATCACATCAAAAGCTTATCACCTACAAAGGAGAAATCTCCAAGGGGGAGAGAATACTCAAGGATCCCAATCCCAAATGCTTGATGCTCAAGAGGAGAGATGCCACATGTCTTTTTGGGGGAAAGACATGTTCATATGAACTCATTTGAATTTAGTTCTACTCATATCTTTCAGCTCTGATTTTCTGTTTCCTATCTTCTCCCAATATCCCATGTAAGATTCAGGGGGAGCAAGACACCTAAGGAAAAGAAATCAGTCAAATTCATTGCATATCTTTATTCTTGGGGACATGTTGAATTCAATATGGTACCTTGTACTCACTCTCTACATGTCATCCCAATCTTGGTATTCTTGTGGCTTCTTTTGTTTGCTCTGGCTAGTGGACGTACCTGTGTTATCTAACCTTGTTTGTGCAGGTTCATTCCATCCTAAGCCAACTCAAGACCACAAGGTAAGTATATGCATCAAAATCATGAGTATGAGGAGTTCTTGCTTATGTACATACTGTTTGCAAGGACTCATGAGCATGAAGGTATTTTCCTTGATAATCTTTTGCTCTGATGCATATGGCCAAGATGCATGTAACACATTGCCTACTCTGTCATGGTTATGCTCTCACATGTCTCTATATTTCATATTTACATGAGTGCATACATGTAGGGGGAGCCTATGCTTGTTACATGTTCTTCCAAAGCTTTACCTGTTGTTCTTTATATCTTTATCTAAAGCTTTGATGTATGTTGCCATCAATTACCAAAAAGGGGGAGATTGAAAGCACAAGTGCTCCCTAGGTGGTTTTGATAATTGATGACAACATATCTCTTGTTGGACTAACATTTCGATCTAGCATGTTTCAGATAAGTTCAACAATGGAGTGGCATGGACTAAAGGTTGTGGGAACCCCTTCAAGATGCTAAGGACAAAGGATTGGCTAAAGCTTCAAGCTCAAGACTCCTCATTTTACATTTTAGTGATCCAAGATCACATTGAGTCTTTAGGAAAAGCCAATACTATTAAGGAGGGATGAGGTGTTGCTTAATGAGCCTCTTGCTTCATGTGCTTAGTGATATGCTCCAAAACCCTCAACTACTTTCCCATATCCACATATGACCTAAACCCTAAGCCAAACTCGGTCCTACCGATTCTTCCTATCCGGCGCCACCGAGTTTCACTTGTCATTAGCCACTGCCAAACCCTAGCAATTCGGTCCTACCGATAGGGATCTCGGTCTCACCGAGATGGGGTTGCAAACTCTCTGTTTCCCTTTCGTAACTTTTCGGTCTCACCGAAAGAGCGAATTGGTCCCACCGAGATTGCAATGTAAACTCAGTGTTTCCCCTTTGTAACTTTTCGGTCTCACCGAGTTCCACTCGGTCTCACCAAAAGAGCAAATCGGTCCCACCGAGTTTGCCTGACCAACTCTCTGGTTAGCTAATTACCAAATTCGGTCTCACCGAGTTTGTGTAATCGGTCTCACCGAAATTACGTTATGCCCAAACCCTAACCATATCGGTCCTACCGAGTTGCATATCAGTCCCACCGAAAATCTCTAACGGTCACTAGGTTTCATTTTCGGTCCGACCGAGTTTATTGATTCGGTCCCACCGAGATTGGAAAACTGTGTAACGGTTGGATTTTGTGTGGAGGCTATATATACCCCTCCACCTTCTTCTCATTTGAGGAGAGAGCCATCAGAACACACACACCATTCCAACTCATATGTTCTGAGAGAGAACCACCTACTCATGTGTTGAGACCAAGACATTCCATTCCTACCATATGAATCTTGATCTCTAGCCTTCCCAAGTTGCTTTCCACTCAAATCTTCTTTCCACCAAATCCAAATCCTATGAGAGAGAGTTGAGTGTTGGGGAGACTATCATTTGAAGCACAAGAGCAAGGAGTTCATTACCTACACACCATTTGTTACTTCTTGGAGAGTGGTGTCTCCTAGATTGGCTAGGTGTCACTTGGGAGCCTCCGACAAGATTGTGGAGTTGAACCAAGGAGTTTGTAAGGGCAAGGAGATTGCCTACTTCGTGAAGATCTACCGCTAGTGAGGCAAGTCCTGTGTGGGCGATGGCCATGGTGGGATAGACAAGGTTGCTTCTTTGTGGACCCTTTGTGGGTGGTTGCTTCTTCGTGGACCCTTCGTGGGTGGAGCCCTGTGTGGACTCGCGCAACCGTTACCCTTGGGTGGAGCCCTGTGTGGACTCGCGCAACCGTTACCCTTCGTGGGTTGAAGTCTCCATCAACGTGGATGTAGGATAGCACCACCTATCCGAACCACGGGGAAAACATCCGTGTCTCCAATTGCGTTTGATCTCTCCAAACCCTTCCCTTTACATTCTTGCAAGTTGCATGCTTTACATTCCGCTGCTCATATACTCTTTGCATGCTTGCTTGATATGTATTGTGTGTGTTGAAATTGTGCCTAAACCCACTTAAACCAAAAAGCCTAAAAATTGCAACTTTAGCATTAAGTGTCTAATCACCCCCCCCCCCCTCTAGGCACGTCTACTTCTAGATCCTACAGATATGTTTCTTGTTTATGGAGGTGACAAAGAGCTCGTCGTAAACGGTTACGTCGATGCAAGCTTTGACACTAATCCGGATGACTCTTAAGTCACAAACCGGATACGTATTTTTATTGAATGGTGGAGCTGTCAGTTGGTGCAGTTCCAAGCAAAGCGTCGTGGCGGGATCTACGTGTGAAGCGGAGTACATAGCTGCTTCGGAAGCAACAAATGAAGGAGTCTCGATGAAGGAGTTCATATCCGATCTAGGTGTCATACCTAGTGCATTGGGTACAATGAAAATCTTTTGTGACAATACTGGTGCAATTGCCTTGGCAAAGGAATCCAGATTTCACAAGAGAACCAAGCACATCAAGAGACGCTTCAATTCCATCCGCGACCAAGTCAAGGAGGGAGACATAGAGATTTGCAAGATACATACGAATCTAAATGTTGCAGACCCGTTGACTAAGCCTCTCTCACGAGCAAAACATGATCAGCACCAAGACTCCATGAGTGTTAGAATCATTACAATCTAATCTAGATTATTGACTCTAGTGCAAGTGGGAGACTGAAGGAAATATGCCCTAGAGGCAATAATAAAGTTGTTATTTATATTTCCTTATATTATGATAAATGTTTATTATTCATGCTAGAATTGTATTAACCGGAAACTTAGTACATGTGTGAATACATAGACAAACAGAGTGTCACTGGTATGCATATACTTGACTAGCTCGTTAATCAAAGATGGTTAAGTTTCCTAACCATGGACAAGAGTTGTCATTTGATGAACAGGATCACATCATTAGAGAATGATGTGATTGAGTTGACCCATCCGTTAGCTTAGCACTATGATCGTTTAGTTTATTGCTATTGCTTTCTTCATAACTTATACATGTTCCTATGACTATGAGATTATGCAACTCCCGAATACCGGAGGAACACTTAGTGTGCTATCAAACGTCACAAAGTAACTGGGTGATTATAAAGATGATCTACAGTTGTCTCCGATGGTGTTTGTTGAGTTGGCATAGATCAAGATTAGGATTTGTCACTCCGATTGTCGGAGAGGTATCTCTAGGCCCTCTCGGTAATGCACATCACTACAAGCCTTGCAAGCAATGTGTCTAATGAGTTAGTTGCGAGATGAAGCATTATGGAATGAGTAAAGAGACTTGCCCGTAACGAGATTGAACTAGGTATTGAGATACCGATGATCGAATCTCGGGCAAGTAACATACCGATGACAAAGGGAACAACGTACGTTGTTATGCGGTTTGACCGATAAAGATCTTCATAGAATATGTAGGAACCAATATGAGCATCCAGGTTCTGCTATTGGTTATTGACCAAAAGTGAGTCTCGGTCATGTCTACGTAGTTCTCGAACTTGTAGGGTTCGCACGCTTAACGTTCGATGACGATCGATATTATGAGTTTATGTGTTTTGATGTACCAAAGGTAGTTCGGAGTCCCTGATGTGATCACGGACATGACGAGGAGTCTCAAAATGGTCGAGACATAAAGATTGATACATTGGAAGGCTATGTTTGGACATCGTAATGGTTCCGGGTGAGTTCAGGCATTTACCGGAGTACCGGGGGGTTACCGGAACCCCCCGGGGAGTCAATGGGCCTTATTGGGCCTTAGTGGGAGAGAGGAGGAGCCGGCCAGGTGGAGGGCGCCCCCTCCCAAGCCCAATCCAAATTGGGTGGGCCATAGAGAGGGCCGGCCGTCCCCTCCTCCCCTCCTTTATATACGGGGGAAGGGGCACCCCATAGACACACAAGTTGACATTTGCCTTAGCCGTCTGCGGTGCCCCCCTCCACAGATTTCCACCTCGGTCATATCGTTGTAGTGCTTAGGCGAAGCCCTGTGTCGGTAACTTCATCATCACCGTCATCACGCCATCGTGTTGACGAAACTCTCCCTCGACCTCAGCTGGATCAAGAGTACGAGGTACGTCACCGAGCTGAACGTGTGCAGATCGCGGAGGTGCCGTGCGTTCGGTACTTGGATCGGTTGGATCGCGAAGACGTTAGACTAAATCAACCTCTTTACTAAACGCTTCCGTTTTCGGTCTACGAGGGTACGTGGACACACTCTCCCGCTCGTTGTTATGCATCACCTAGATAGATCTTTCGTGTGCGTAGGATTTTTTTTGAAATTACTGTGTTCCCCAACACCCTTAAGCTTCAAACTGGTACGCGAACGCGCACGCCTCATATCCGGGTCCCCACAACAATGACCCAATAAGCTTCAAAGTTCTAGAGAAATTATTAAGAAATGTTGAATGAATTTGCTAAGAAGTGTATTAAAAATAAATATTTCCCCTTGTATTGAGAAAATGTTCACTATCTACTTAAAAAATGTTTCATTGGGAACTTCAAAATATTACTTGTGTTTTATGAATGTTTGTCACGTTTTCGTAAAATATGTATCATGCTTTTTTTAAAGGTATACTTAAAAAATGTTCGGTGTTTACTTTAAAGGCACTCCATATTTAGAAATGTTCATCCTATCTTTTCGGAAAAAATAGATGTATACAAAATGAAATATATTTACAAAATGAAAAGGGGGAATAAAAATAAAAATAGAAACAAAATTGTGTAAAAGGACAAAACGGAAAAATAAAGGAAAACCAAGAAAAATTAAAGAAAGCCACCCAAAACTGAGAAAAGAAAAGGCAGAAATTATTAGGAAACCACAAAGAAATAAGACCTCAAGAAATGAAATCCCGAAGGAAATAGATCATAAACCGTAAATAAAAGAAGTGAAACCCAATAACGGACTCTGGCGCATCGCGCATGATGTATGTTTGTCCACTACTCGAAGCAGCATGCATCGAATAGTGATTCTAGAAGAAACCCGCCAAAAATAGTGAAAGCCACGTGAAAAACCGGACTTGCTCGTTATACCATTGGAAAACCGCTGAAAAATAAACCACCCTACCTCGTCCGCTTTTTTCTACCTTTACCTTTTCCCTTTTTCAATTCAATTTTTTATTGTCATCATCTCAAAATTCATAAAGTTTTTACTTGACTTCTTAATTGATGAATATTTTTGGTATTTTACATATTATATAAAATTCATGGATATTTTGTAAAACTGTTGAACATTTTTTATAGTCCCTAAACCTTCCAAATTCATTTACAATTTTTTATATTCACACATATTTGTTTAATTTGGTGAATATTTTTTAACCTCATGAATATTTTTGTAATTCCTAAACATTTCAAATACGGAAACATTGTTACATCTGTGGATGAAATAGTATCTCACATCTAAGTTTTCCACCACACGATCTAATTGCTGAAAAAATCGTGTAAACGTCTTGATCTCTTGTCGCTGCCTGCTATCCCCAGGCTGCGCTTGTCGTGTTTGTCGATTGCACGTTGTGTTGCTGTTGCTTGTTTCGTGTCGTACGTGAGGGCCTTAGCCCATGTCTGTTTTTTTTTCTTTTGAGAAGATAGCCCATGTCTGCTGCATGTGATGTGACTTTTTGGGCTTTTCTTTTGTTGGTTGCATGACCGTTGTACTAATAAGAACTGGGAGAATAATCAAGGCTTTTGTTAAGGGCCTATTGCTAAGTTGTTTTCTGTTGGGATCATGCTGGTGTAATTTTCACGCAAATTCTTGATTTCGCATCATCGACTAATGTAGTTATGTGTCTCTTGTCCTGTTCTGTCCACTTTTTGTTGACCCGTTCGTGGTGCATGTCTGTTTTTTTGTTGGACTTTTGTTTTTGCTTGGGCTCTTGTGACCACTTTTTATCTGGTTTGCTTTGTAGAAGTGGAAGAGACAGGCTACGTCGCTTGTTGTTGTCTTTTGCTAGATGTGAAATAATTACCTCATATCTAACTCTATCACCATAGGATGAAAGCCCTTTAAGATTTGTTCTCTTGTCTCAGTACAGTGTGTTCTTTTTTTCTCGTTGTTGTTCTTGCGCTGCACCTGTACTAGCTTGTTTCACGTATCGGCCCATGGGACTTCATTAAACGTCAATTTTTTTTCTTTTCACATTGTTTTGGGGATGTGACCCATTTTGCACGTATGTGTAGCTGCATGCATGGGCTGTAAGCAAACACACCCTGCAGCACACTATTAGTTGCATTTTTTCTATTTTAATTTTTTCCTTATTTGTTATCTTACCCCAAGAGGTGAAAATTGAAGAAAAAATATGAAAATGCCACGCGCATTTTTTTGTTTTTGATTTTTACTTTTATTTTAAATATCGTTATTTTCATATATTTTTTCTTTTGGATTTGCTAATTCACATCTATATGATTTTACAACTAAGTTGTTCACCACTTGATCAGACATGTATGTTTCGTGCAAAAATGTTTTGTTCACATGCATGTACCTTGGGTCGTGCTGGTGTTTGCGTTGTCGGGCCGGTTTCTCGTGTCGTATTGGTGGTCGTTTTTCTCATTATCTTCCATGTTGGTGTAAGTGTGAGTATACGATCCTCCATAGGTTGTGACTCATCCGGACGAGATCAGCAATGTCATCTCATCTAAATTTTTAAATGTACAATCTTTTGTTGCTGAAATTTTCATGCAGTGCTTTGATCTTCATCACGTTGTCGACCCGTTTCACGGCTTCCATCCATTGTTCGCCGGTTATGTGACGTCGCACGTTGGATGCATTTCGCGTCGGATTGTCGGGGTTGTGTCAATTTTCAGTTTGTCGGGGCAGCAACTTTCCTCACTCTATGTGGTGGGTGCGGGTTCAATTTTTGTATATAGTAACATGACTCGTTGCTCTCACTCTCTTTCTTTCGTTGAGCTATGGTTCAGTTTTTATTTTGCTTTTTTTATTTTGTTTTTTATTTCCCCTTTTCTTTTTAGTTTTGTGTAGTTGTCCTGGTTACAAATTCACTCCTGACACGCATTTAGGTCCGTAATTTGTTTCATTCCAGTTGCAAACCCATCCTTGACTCACAACTAGGCATGTGGTTTGTTTTTCATGCCGATCACAAGTCCACCCTAAACTCACAACTAGGCTCGTAGTTTCGTAGTTGTGTCAGTTGCAAGTCCACCCTTGCGACTCACAACTTGTATCGTAGTTTTGTGTAGTTATCTTAGTTGCAAGTCCACCCTCGACTCGCAACCCGTATCATAGTTTTGTGTAGTTGTCCCAGTTGCAAGTATACCATCGACTCACAACTGACCCGTAGTTTGTTTCAACCTAGTTGCAAGTTCACCCTTGACTCGCCACTTGGTCTGTGTTTAGTTTTTCAACCCGGTTGCAGGTCCACCCTTGACTCACAATTGAGCCCGTAGTTTGTTTCATCCTAGTTGCAAGTCGATCCTTGACTCGCAACTAGGCTCGTTGTTTTGTAGTTGTCTTAATTGCAAGTCTACCCTCGACTCGCAATTAGAATCATAGTTTGTTGTTGCCCCAAATGCGAGTCCACCCTCAACTCGCAACTAGGCTCATAGTTTGTTGCTGTCCCATTTACAAGTCCACCCTCAACTCGCAACTAGGACATACTTTGTTTTTTATCTCAGTTGCATGTCCACCCTCAACTCACAACTCATATCATAGTTTTATATAGTTGTCTAAGTTGTAAGTCCACCTTCAACTCGCAACTAGGCCCCTAATTTGTTTTATCTTAGTTGCAAGCTCACCCTTAACTCGCAACTGGGCACGTGTTTTGTCTTTCATCGCAGTTGCAAGTCCACCATTGACTCGCAACTGGAACTGTAGTTTGTTTCATCGTAGTTGCAAGTCGACCCTTGACTCGCAACTGGGCTCATAGTTTCGTAGTTGTCCCAGTTGCAAGTCCACATTCGACTTGCAATTGTGCTGATACTTCTCCCAGTTGCAAGCCCACCCTCGACTCACAACTAGGCATGTGTTTTGTTTTTCATCCCAGTTCCAAGTCCACCCTTGACTCGCAACTGGGACTGTAGTTTGTTTCATTCCAGTTGCAAGTCGACCCTTCACTCGCAACTGGGTCATTGTTTCGTAGTTGTCTTAATTGCAAGTCCATTCTCGAATCGCAACTGGGATCATAGCTTTTTGTTGCCAAGTTGCAAGTCCACCCTCAACTTGAAACTGGGCCCATAGTTTGTTGTTGTCCCGGTTACAAGTCCACCCTCGATTCGCAACTCGGATCTATTTTGTTTTTCATCTCAATTCCATGTCCACCCTCAACTCGCAACTCGCATCATAGTTTTATATACTTGTCTCAATTACAAGTTCACCCTCGACTCGCAACTAGGCTCGTAGTTTGTGTTATCCTAGTTGCAAGAGCACCCTTGACTCGCAACTAGGACCGTAGTTTGTTTTATCCCAGTTGCAAGTCGACACTTGACTCGCAACTGGTCCCATAGTTTGTAGTTGTCCCAGTTGTAAGTTCATCCTTGACTCGCAACTCACCTCGTAGTTCTCCTAGTTGCAAGCCCACCCTTTGACTTGCAACTAGGCTTGTGCTTGTTTTCAACACGCAACTTGCCCTGGCCCCTAGTTCCATGTCCAATCCCAACATGTAAACCCACCTGACCTAGTTGCATGTCCAAGCCAAACATGCAACTCATTTCCGACATAGTTGCATGTTCACCCTCTGCACACAACTCATCCCCAACCCAGTACCCCTACATAATTATTATTTTTTGTCTGAGTTGCAAGTTCACCCTCAACTCACAACTGGGAGCCCGAGTTTTTTAGTAACAATTGCAGGTCTACCCTTGATTCGCAACTGGTGCCTGACCTTTTTTTGTCCCAGTTGCAAATCCACTGTTGACTTGCAACTGGGGCTCAACCTTTTATTGTCACAGTTGCAAGTTGAGGGTGCATGTATCCTTAGACGAGCTTTACATGTGCAAGCATGTCAAGGTATCATGCTAGTACATGCATATATCCAAGGCCAAGATATAAAAAGCATGCACCACGATCAGCGCATACAAATATACTAAAAACTTCACCATAGACCAAAAAAGTTTTGTTTGTTAAAGTAAATATTCATCGTATACTAAAAATAGTTCATCCTAAGCTAAAAAAAGTTCAGTTTGTATATAAGAAATGTCTTGAATGTCAAAACATGTTCCCTTTTTAAAAATTGCAAAAAATGTTCATGTTTTCATAACAAATCAGGTTTTCAAAAAATGTTCGGGAATTTAAAAAGCAAATGTTCTCGTTTATTATAGAAATTGTGTTTTTTGTAAAGTGTTCATGTTTTTATAAATGGTCAGATTTTTCAAAATGTTTGTATTTTTATAAATAGCAGGGTGTCAGAAAACGTTTCTAGTTTTGTAGTTGCAAGTCCACCCTCGACTTGCAACTCGAGGGGTGTTGTCTTTTGTTCTTGTTTCATGGTAGTTGCAATTAGACCCTCGACCTGCAACTAGAGGTTTCTGTCGGCCCAGTTGCAAGTCCACCCTCGACTCGCAACTCAGAGGGGGGTGTTGTTTCTTTTTACCCCAGTTGCAAGTCCACCCAGACTTGCAACTCGAGGGATGTACTTTGTAGTCGCCCCATTTGCAAGTCAACCATGTACTCGCAACTCGGGGATGTAGTTTTCTAATTGCCCAATTGCAAGTCCACCGCCGACTCGCAACTCGAGGATTGTAGTTCGCGGTTGCAAGTCAACCATGTTCTGGCAACTCGGGAATGCAGTTTTGTAGTTGCACCTAGTTGCAAGTCCACGCTCGACTCGCAACTCGAGGCATGTTAGTTTTTGTTGTTGTTTTGATGGTAGTTACAGTTAGACCCTCGACCTGAAACTAAGGGTTTCTATTGGCCCAGTTGCAAGTCCACCCTCAACTCGCTACTCGGGGGGTGTTGTTTTGTTTTTCACCCCCAGTTGCAAGTCCACCCCCGACTTTGCAACTCGAGGGATGTGGTTTGTCATCGCCCCAGTAGTTTTGTACTTTCCCTAGTTGCAAGTCCACCCTCGACTCGCAACTCGGGGGGTGTTGTTTTTGTCTTGTTTCATAATAGTTGCAATTAGACCCTCGACCTGCAACTAGGGGTTTCTGTCGGCCAGTTGTAAGTCCACCCCGACTCGCAACTCGAGGAATGTAGTTTCTAATCGCCCCAGTTGCAAGTCAACCATGTGCTCGCAACTCGGGAATGTAGTTTTATAGTTTCCCTAGTTGCAAGTCCACCATCGACTTGCAACTCGGGGGTGTAGTTTTATAGTTGCCCTAGTTGCAAGTCCACCTTTGATTCGCAACTCGAGGGGGTGTTGTCTTTTGTTCTTTGTTTCATGGTAGTTGCAATTGGACCCTCGACCTGTAATTAGGGATTTATGTTGGCCTAGTTGCAAGTCCACCCTCGACTCGCAATTCGGAGGGGGGTGTTGTTTGTTTTCACCCCTAGTTGTAAGTCAACCATGTACTCGCAACTTGGGGATGTAATTTTGTAAGTCCCAGTTGCAAGTCCACCACCAACTTGCAACTCGATGGATGTAGTTTGTTATCGCCCTAGTTGTAAGTCCACCACCGACTGGCAACTCGAGGGATGTAGTTTGTAATCACCCCAGTTGCAAGTCCACCCTCGACAAGCAACTCGGGGGGAGGGGGGTTGTTTTGGTTTTCACCCCAGTTGCTAGTCCACCCCCAACTTGCAACTCAAGGTATGTAGTTTGTAATCGCCCCAGTTGCAAGTGAACCATGTACTTGCAACTCGGAGATATAGTTTTCTAGTTGACCTAGTTGCAAGTCCACCCTCGACTCGCAACTTGGGGGTGTAGTTTTGTAGTTTCCCTAGTTGCAAGTCCACCCGTCGACTCGCAACTCGACGGGTGTTTTGTTTTTTTGTTCTTGTTTCATGCTAGTTGCAATTAGACCCCCGACCTGCAACTAGGGGTTTCTGTAGGCCCAGTTGCAAGCCACCCTCGACTCGCAACTTGGAGGGGGTGTTGTTTGTTTTCATCCCAGTTGCAAGTCCATCCCGACTTGCAACTCGAGGGATGTAGTTTTGTATTGCCCCAGTTGCAAGTCAGCGATGTACTCGCAACTCGAGGATGTAGTTTTCTAGTTGCCCTAGTTGGAAGTCCACCCTCAACTCGCTACTCCAGGGGTGTTGTATTTTGTTCTTGTTTCATGGTAGTTGCAATTAGACCCTCAACCTGCAACTAGGGGTTTCTGTCGGCCCAGTTGCAAGTCAGCCCTCGACTCATAACTCGGAGTAGGGGTGTTGTTAGTTTTCACCCCCAGTTGCAAGTCACCCCTGTACTCATAACTCAGGCATGTAGTTTAGTAATCGCCCAAGTTGTAAGTCCAGCGCTGACTCGCAACTCGAGGGATGTAGTTTGTAATCGCCCCAGTTGCAAGTCCACTACCGACTAGCAACTTGATGGATGTAGTTTGTAATCTCCCCAGTTGCAAGTCCACCCTCGACTTGCAACACGGGGAGGGGGTGTTGTTTTGGTTTTCACCGCAGTTGCCAGTCCACCCCCGACTTGCAACTCGAGGTATGTAGTTTGTAATTGCCCCAGTTGCAAGTCAACCTTGTACTTGCAACTCGGGGATATTGTTTTGTAGTTGCCCTAGTTGCAAGTCCGCCCTCGACTCGTAACTCGGGGTGTAGTTTTGTAGTTGCCCTAGTTGCAAGTCCACCCCTTGACTCGCAACTTGCTGGGTGTTTTGTTTTTTTGTTCTTGTTTCATGGTAGTTGCAATTAGACCCTCGACCTGCAACTAGGGGTTTTATGTCGGTCCAGTTGCAAGTCCACTCTTGAATCGCAACCTGGAGGGGGGTGTTGTTTGTTTCCACCCCAGTTGCAAGTCCACCCTCGACTCGCAACTCGAGGGTGTAATTTTCAAAGTTGCCCTAGTAGCAAGTCCACCCTTGACTCGCAACTCGAGGGGTGTTGTATTTTGTTTTTGTTTCATGGTAGTTGCAATTAGACCCTCGACTTGCAACTAGGGGTTTTATGTCGGTCCAGTTGCAAGTCCACTCTTGAATCGCAACTTGGAGGGGGGAGTTGTCTGTTTCCACCCCAGTTGCAAGTCCATCCCCGACTTGCAACTTGAGGGATGTAGATTTATATTGCCCCAGTGGCAAGTCAAATATGTACTCACAACTCGGGGATGT
Source organism: Triticum dicoccoides (assembly GCF_002162155.2). Lineage (NCBI taxonomy): Eukaryota > Viridiplantae > Streptophyta > Magnoliopsida > Poales > Poaceae > Triticum > Triticum dicoccoides. Next base: position 170,899,204 of record NC_041384.1, read on the forward strand.
AGTTTTGTAGTTGCCCTAGTTGGAAGTCCACCCTCGACTCGCAACTCGAGGGGTGTTGACTTTCGTTCTTGTTTCATGGTAGTTGCAATTAGACCCTCGACCTGCAACTAGGGGTTTCTGTCGGCTCAGTTGCAAGTCCACCCTCGACTCGTAACTCGGAAGGAGGGGTGTTGTTTGTTTTCACCCCCAGTTGCAAGTCAACCATGTACTCGCAACTTGGGGATGTAGTTTTCTAATTACCCCAGTTGCAAGTCAACCGCCGACTCGCAACTCGAGAGATGTAGTTTGTAATCACCCAATTGCATGTCAACCATCGATTCACAACTCGAGGGATGTAGTTTGTAATC
>NC_041384.1:170899790-170913426 GCF_002162155.2 Triticum dicoccoides
TTGTTTTGGTTTTCACCCCAGTTGCAAGTCCACCCCCCGACTTGCAACTCGAGGGATGTAGTTTGTAATCACCCTAGTTGCAAGCCATGTACTCGCAACTTGGTGATATAGTTTTGTAGTTGCTCTAGTTGCGAGTCCACCCTCAACTCGCAACTCGGGGGTGTAGTTTTGTAGTTACCCTAGCTGCAAGTCCACCCTCGACTCACAACTCGAGGGGTGTAGTTTTGTAGTTGCAAGTCCACCCTTGACTCGCAACTCGAGGGGTGTTGTCGTTTGTTCTTGTTTCATGGTAGTTGCAATTAGACCCTCGACCTGCAACTAGGGGTTTCTGTCGGCCTAGTTTTAAGTCCACCTTCGACTCGCAGGTCGAGGGGATGTAGTTTGTATTCATCGCATTTGCAAGTCCACCGCAGCTCGCAACTCGAGCAATGAGTTTGTAATCGCCCAAGTTGCAAGTCAACCAAGTGCTCGCAACTCGGGGATGTAGTTGAAGGAAATATGCCCTAGAGGCAATAATAAAGTTATTATTTATTTCCTTATACCATGATAAATGTTTATTATTCATACTAGAATTGTATTAACCGGAAACATAATACATGTGTGAATACATAGACAAACAGAGTGTCACTAGTATGCCTCTACTTGACTAGCTCATTAATCAAAGATGGTTATGTTTCCTAACCATGGACAAAGAGTTGTTATTTGATTAACGGAATCACATCATTAGGTGAATGATCTGATTGACATGACCCATTCCATTAGCTTAGCACCCGATCGTTTAGTATGTTGTTATTGCTTTCTTCATGACTTATACATGTTCCTATGACTATGAGATTATGCAACTCCCGTTTGCCGGAGGAACACTTTGTGTGCTACCAAACGTCACAACGTAACTGGGTGATTATAAAGGTGCTCTACAGGTGTCTCCAAAGGTACATGTTGGGTTGGCGTATTTCGAGATTAGGATTTGTCACTCCGATTGTCAGAGAGGTATCTCTGGGCCCTCTCGGTAATGCACATCACATAAGCCTTGCAAGCACTGCAACTAATGAGTTAGTTGTGAGATGATGTATTACAGAACGAGTAAAGAGACTTGCCGATAACGAGATTGAACTAGGTATTGAGATACCGACGATCGAATCTCGGGCAAGTAACATACCGATGACAAAGGGAACAACGTATGTTGTTATGCAGTCTGACCGATAAAAGATCTTCGTAGAATATGTAGGAGCCAATATGAGCATCCAGGTTCCGCTATTGGTTATTGATCGGAGACGTGTCTCGGTCATGTCTACATTGTTCTCAAACCGTAGGGTCCGCACACTTAAGGTTTCGATGACAGTTATATTATGAGTTTATGACTTTTCATGTACCGAAGGAGTTCGGAGTCCCGGATGAGATCGGGTACATGACGAGGAGTCTCGAAATGGTCGAGACGTAAAGATCGATATATTGGACGACTATATTCGGACATCGGAAAGGTTCCGAGTGATTCGGGTATTTTTCGGAGTACCGGAGAGTTACGAGAATACGTATTGGGCCTTATTGGGCCATACAGGAAAGAAGAAAAAGGGCCTCAAGGATGGCCGCACCCCTCCCCTTGGTCTGGTCCGAATTGGACTAGGGAAAGGGGGCGCCCCCTTCCTTCCTTCTCCTTTTCCCTTCCTCTTTTCCTATTCCATATGGGAGGTGGAATCCTACTAGGACTAGGGAGTCCTAGTAGGACTCCACACTTGGCGCGCCTCCTCCTAGGACCGGCCTCCTCCTCCCTTGCTCCTTTATATACGGGGGTAGGGGGGCACCTCTAGACACAAGTTGATCTTCGTGATCGTTCCTTAGCCGTGTGGGGGGCCCCCTTCCACGATATTACACCTCGGTCATATTGTAGCGGTGCTTAGGCGAAGCCCTGCGACGGTTGAACATCAAGATCGTCACCACGCCGTCGTGCTGACGGAACTCTTCCCCGAACCTTTGCTGGATTGGAGCCCGGGGAGCGTCATCGAGCTGAACGTGTGCCAAGAACTCGGAGGTGCCGGAGTAACGGTGCTTGGATCGGTTGAACCGGGAAGACGTACGACTACTTCCTCTATGTTGCGTCAACGCTTCCGCTTCGGTCTACGAGGATACGTAGACAACACTCTCCCCTCTCATTGCTATGCATCACCATGATCTTGCGTGTGCGTAGGAAATTTTTTGAAATTACTACGTTCCCCAACAGTAGCATCCGAGCCTAGGTTTTTTGTGTTGATGTTATATGCACGAGTAGAACACAAGTGAGTTGTGGGCGATATAAGTCATACTGCTTACCAGCATGTCATACTTTGGTTCGGCGGTATTGTTGGATGAAGCGGCCCGGACCGACATTACGCGTACGCTTACGCGAGACCGGTTCTCCCGACGTGCTTTGCACAAAGGTGGCTAGCGGGTGACAGTTTCTCCAACTTTAGTTGAACCGAGTGTGGCTACGCCCGGTCCTTGCGAAGGTTAAAACAGCACCAACTTGACAAACTATCGTTGTGGTTTTGATGCGTAGGTAAGATTGGTTCTTGCTTAAGCCCGTAGCAGCCACGTAAAACTTGCAACAACAAAGTAGAGGACGTCTAACTTGTTTTTGCAGGGCATGTTGTGATGTGATATGGTCAAGACATGATGCTAAATTTTATTGTATGAGATGATAATGTTTTGTAACCGAGTTATCGGCAACTGGCAGGAGCCATATGGTTGTCGCTTTATTGTATGCAATGCAATCGCGTTGTAATGCTTTACTTTATCACTAAGCGGTAGCGATAGTCGTGGAAGCATAAGATTGGCGAGACGACAACGATGCTACGATGGAGATCAAGGTGTTGCGCCGTGACGATGGTGATCATGACGGTGCTTCGAAGATGGAGATCACAAGCACAAGATGATGATGGCCATATCATATCACTTATATTGATTGCATGTGATGTTTATCTTTTATGCATCTTATCTTGCTTTGATTGACGGTAGCATTATAAGATGATCTCTCACTGATTATCAAGAAGTGTTCTCCCTGAGTATGCACCGTTGCGAAAGTTCTTCGTGCCGAGACACCACATGATGGTCGGGTGTGATAGGCTCTACGTTCAAATACAACGGGTGCAAAACAGTTGCACACACAGAATACTCAGGTTATACTTGACGAGTCAAGCATATACAGATATGGCCTCGGAACACGGAGACCGAAAGGTCGAGCGTGAATCATATAGCAGATATGATCAACATAGCGATGTTCACCAATGAAACTATTCCATCTCACGTGATGATCGGACATGGTTTAGTTAATTTGGATCACGTAATCACTTAGAGGATTAGAGGGATGTCTGGGAGCTCTTAAGTAATATGATTAATTGAACTTAAATTTATCATGAACTTAGTCCTGGTAGTATTTTGCAAATTATGTTGTAGATCAATAGCTCGCGTTGTTGCTTCCCTGTGTTTATTTTGATATGTTCCTAGAGAAAATTGTGTTGAAAGATGTTAGTAGCAATGATGCGGATTGGATCCGTGATCTGAGGTTTATCCTCATTGCTGCGCAGAAGAATTATGTCCTTGATGCACCGCTAGGTGACGGACCTATTGCAGGAGCAGATGCAGACGTTATGAACGTTTGGCTAGCTCAATATGATGACTACTTGATAGTTTAGTGCACCATGCTTAATGGCTTAGAATTGGGACTTCAAAGACGTTTTGAACGTCATGGAGCATATGAGATGTTCCAGGAGTTGAAGTTAATATTTCAAGCAAATACCCAAGTTGAGAGATATGAAGTCTCCAACAAGTTCTATAGCTAAAAGATGGAGGAGAATCTCTCAACTAGTGAGCATGTGCTCAGATTGTCTGAGTACTACAATCGCTTGAATCAAGTGGGAGTTAATCTTCCAGATAAGATAGTGATTGATAGAATTCTCTAGTCACCATCACCAAGTTAGTAGAACTTCGTGATGAACTATGATATGCAAGGGATAACGGAAACGATTCCCAAGCTCTTCGTAATGCGGAAATTGATGAAGGTAGAAATCGAGAAAAACATCAAGTGTTGATGGTAGACAAGACCACTAGTTTCAAGAAAAGGGCAGAGGGAAGAAGGGCAACTTCAAGAAGAACAACAAGCAAGTTGCTGCTCAAGTGAAGAAGCCCAAGTCTGGTCCTAAGCCTGAGACTAAGTGTTTCTACTGCAAAGGGACTGGTCACTGGAAGCGGAACTACCCCAAGTGATTGGCAGATAAGAAGGATGGCAAAGTGAACATAAGTATATTTGATATACATGTTATTGATGTGTACTTTACTAGTGTTTATAGCAACCCCTCAGTATTTGATACTAGTTCAGTTGCTAAGATTAGTAACTCGAAACGGGAGTTGCAGAATGAACAGAGACTAGTTAAGGGTGAAGTGACGATGAGAGTTGGAAGTGGTTCCAAGATTGATATGATCATCATCGCACACTCCCTATACTTTCGGGATTAGTGTGGAACCTAAATAAATGTTATTTGGTGTTGAGCATGAATATGATTTGATCATGTTTATTGCAATACGGTTATTCATTTAAGTAAGAGAATAAATTGTTGTTCTGTTTACATGAATAAAACCTTATATGGTTACACACCCAATGAAAATGGTTCGTTGGATCTCGATCATAATGATACACATATTCATAATATTGAAACCAAAAGATGCAAAGTTAATAATGATAGTGCAACTTATTTGTGGCACTGCCGTTTAGGTCATATTGGTGTAAAGCGCATGAAGAAACTCCATGCTGATGGGCTTTTGGAATCACTTGATTATGAATCACTTGATGCTTGCGAACCATGCCTTATGGGCAAGATGACTAAAACGCCGTTCTCCGGAACAATGAAGCAAGCAACAGATTTGTTGGAAATCATACATACTGATGTATGTGGTCCGATGAATATTAAGGCTTGCAGCAGGTATCATTATTTTCTGACCTTCATAGATGATTTGAGCAGATATGGGTATATCTACTTGATGAAACATAAGTCTGAAACATTTGAAAAGTTCAAAGAATTTCAAAGTGAAGTGGAAAATCATCGTGACAAGAAAATAAAGTTTCCACGAATTAATCGCGGAGACAAATATTTGAGTTACGAGTTTGGTCTTCAATTAAAACAATGTGGAATAGTTTCACAAATTCATGCCACTTGGAACACCACAGCATAATGGTGTGTCCGAACATCATAAACGTACTTTATTGGATATAGTACAATCTATGATGTTTCTTACCGATTTACCACTATCGTTTTGGGGTTATGCATTAGAGACAGCTGCATTCACGTTAAATAGGGCACCATCTAAATCCGTTGAGACGACACTATATGAATTGTGGTTTAGCAAGAAACCAAAGTTGTCATTTCTGAAAGTTTGGGGCTGTGATGCTTATGTGAAAAAGCTTTAACCTGATAAGCTCGAACCCAAATCGGAGAAATGTGTCTTCATAGGATATCCAAATGAAACTATTGGATACACCTTCTATCACAGATCTGAAGGCAAGACTTTTGTTGCTAAATTCGGAAACTTTCTGGAGAAGGAGTTTCTCTCGAAAGAAGTGAGTGGGAGGAAAGTAGAACTTGACGAGGTAACTGTACCTACTCCCTTATTCGAAAGTAGTACATCACAGAAACCTGTTTCTATGACACCTACACCAATTAGTGAGGAAGCTAATGATAATGATCATGAAACTTCAGAAAAAGATACTACTGAACCTCGTAGATCAACCAGAGTAAGATCCGCGCCAGAGTGGTACGGTAATCCTGTTCTGGAAGTCATGCTACTAGATCATGATGAACCTACGAACTATGAAGAAGCGATGGTGAGCCCAGATTCCGCAAAATGGCTTGAAGCCATGAAATCTGAGATGGGATCCATGTATGAGAACAAAGTATGGACTTTGGTTGACTTGCCCAATGATCGGCAAGCAATTGAGAATAAATGGATCTTCAAGAAGAAGACTGACGCTGACGGTAATGTTACTGTCTACAAAGCTCGACTTGTCGCAAAAGGTTTTCAGCAAGTTCAAGGGGTTGACTACGATGAGACCTTCTCACCCATAGCGATGCTTAAATCTGTCCGAATCATGTTAGCAATTGCCGCATTTTATGATTATGAAATTTGGTAGATGGATGTCAAAACTGCATTCCTGAATGGATTTCTGAAAGAAGAGTTGTATATGATGCAACCAGAAGGTTTTGTCGATCCAAAGGAGCTAACAAAGTATGCAAGCTCCAGCGATCCATTTATGGACTGGTGCAAGCCTCTCGGAGTTGGAATAAGTGCTTTGATAGTGTGATCAAAGCATTTGGTTTTATACAGACTTTTGGAGAAGCCTGTATTTATAAGAAAGTGAGTGGGAGCTCTGTAGCATTTCTGATATTATATGTGGATGACATATTACTGATTGGAAATGATATAGAATTTCTGGATAGCATAAAGGGATACTTGAATAAGAGTTTTTCAAAGAAAGACCTCGGTGAAGCTGCTTACACATTGAGCATCAAGATCTATAGAGATAGATCAAGATGCTTGATAAAATTTTCAATGAGTACATACCTTGACAAGATTTTGAAGTAGTTCAAAATGGAACAGTCAAAGAAAGAGTTCTTGCATGTATTACAAGGTGTGAAATTGAGTAAGACTCAAAGCCCGACCACAGCAGAAGATAGAAAGAGAATGAATGTCATTCCCTATGCCTCAGCCATAGGTTCTATAAAGTATGCCATGCTGTGTACCAGATCTATTGTATACCCTACACTGTGTTTAGCAAGGGAGTACAATAGTGATCTAGGAGTAGATCACTGGACAGCGGTCAAAATTATCCTTAGTGGAATAAGGATATGTTTCTCGATTATGGAGGTGACAAAAAGGTTCGTCGTAAAGAGTTACGTCGATGCAAGTTTTGACACTAATCCAAATGACTCTAAGTCTCAATCTGGATACATATTGAAAGTGGGAGCAATTAGCTAGAGTAGCTCTGTGCAGAGCATTGTTGACATAGAAGTTTGCAAAATACATACGGATCTGAATGTGGCAGACCCATTGACTAAACTTCTCTCACAAGCAAAACATGATCACATCTTAGTACTCTTTGGGTGTTAATCACATAGAGATGTGAACTAGATTATTGACTCTAGTAAACCCTTTGAGTGTTGGTCACATGATGATGTGAACTATGGGTGTTAATCACATGATGATGTGAACTATTGATGTTAAATCACATGGCGATGTGATCTAGATTATTGACTCTAGTGCAAGTGGGAGACTGAAGGAAATATGCCCTAGAGGCAATAATAAAGTTATTATTTATTTCCTTATACCATGATAAATGTTTATTATTCATGCTAGAATTGTATTAACTGGAAACATAATACATGTGTGAATACATAGACAAACAGAGTGTCACTAGTATGCCTCTACTTAACTAGCTTGTTAATCAAAGATGGTTATGTTTCCTAACCATGGACAAAGAGTTGTTATTTGATTAACGGGATCACATCATTAGGTGAATGATCTGATTGACATGACCCATTCCATTAGCTTAGCACCCGATCGTTTAGTATGTTGCTATTGCTTTCTTCATGACTTATACATGTTCCTATGACTATGAGATTATGCAACTCCCGTTTGCCGGAGGAACACTTTGTGTGCTACCAAACATCACAACGTAACTGGGTGATTATAAAGGTGCTCTACAGGTGTCTCCAAAGGTACATGTTGGGTTGGCGTATTTCAAGATTAGAATTTGTCACTCCGATTGTCGGAGAGGTATCTCTGGGCCCTCTCGGTAATGCACATCACATAAGCCTTGCAAGCACTGCAACTAATGAGTTAGTTGTGAGATGATGTATTACGGAACGAGTAAAGAGACTTGCCGGTAACGAGATTGAACTAGGTATTGAGATACCGACGATCGAATCCCGGGCAAGTAACATACCGATGACAAAGGGAACAACGTATGTTGTTATGCGGTCTGACCGATAAAAGATCTTCGTAGAATATGTAGGAGCCAATATGAGCATCCAGGTTCCGCTATTGGTTATTGACCGGAGACGTGTCTCGGTCATGTCTACATTGTTCTCAAACCGTAGGGTCCGCACGCTTAAGATTTCGATGACAGTTATATTATGAGTTTATGAGTTTTGATGTACCGAAGGAGTTCGGAGTCCCGGATGAGATCGGGGACATGACGAGGAGTCTCGAAATGGTCGAGACGTAAAGATCGATATATTGGACGACTATATTCGGACATCGGAAAGGTTTCGAGTGATTCGGGTATTTTTTTAGAGTACCGGAGAGTTACGGGAATACGTATTGGGCCTTATTGGGCCATACGGGAAAGAAGAAAAAGGGCCTCAAGGGTGGCCGCACCCCTCCCCTTGGTCTGGTCCGAATTGGACTAGGGAAAGGGGGCGCCCCCTTCCTTCCTTCTCCTTTTCCCTTCCTATTTTCCTATTCCATATGGGAGGTGGAATCCTACTAGGACTAGGGAGTCCTAGTAGGACTCCACACTTGGCGCGCCCCCTCCTAGGGCCGGCCTCCTCCTCCCTTGCTCCTTTATATATGGGGGCAGGGGGACACCTCTAGACAGAAGTTGATCTTCGTGATCGTTCCTTAGCCGTGTGCGGTGCCCCCTTCCACGATATTACACCTCGGTCATATTGTAGCGGTGCTTAGGCGAAGCCCTGCGACGGTTGAACATCAAGATCGTCACCACGCCGTCGTGCTGACGGAACTCTTCCCCGAAGCTTTGCTGGATCGGAGCCCGGGGAGCGTCATCGAGCTGAACGTGTGCCAAAAACTCGGAGGTGCCGGAGTAACGGTGCTTGGATCGGTTGAACCGGGAAGACGTACGACTACTTCCTCTATGTTGCGTCAACGCTTCCGCTTCGGTCTACGAGGGTACGTAGACAACACTCTCCCCTCTCGTTACTATGCATCACCATGATCTTGCGTGTGCGTAGGAATTTTTTTGAAATTACTACGTTCCCCTACAGTAGTTTTGTAGTTGCCCTAGTTGCAAGTCCACCATCGACTCGCAACTGTCGCCCCGTATTTTATCTTTTTCATTCCACTTGGAATTGAACCCTCGACTTTGCAATTGGGTCTTTTTTGTTTGATGACACTTGCAAGTCGGCTCTCAACTTGCATCTGGGTTCTTTCTTTCATTCCACTTCAACCGTCAACTCGCAACTGTGCGCCTGTAGTTTTTCTTTCATGCCACTTGCAAAGCGAACCCTCAACTTTGCAACCGGGTTCCTTGTTTTGTTCCCACTTGCAAGTCAACCCTTGACTTGCAACCAGGGTCTTTTGCTTGATGCCACTTTCGCAAGCGGTGTTTTGTGTGTAGTCGTATTTGCTGAAGATTGTTTTACCAACACACATGCAAGTCGGGTCTTTGATTGTTGCATTTGGGGTAGAATTTTTTACATAACTATAGGCTACCCGTATTTTTTTGCAATCTCGGCACATGATTTTTTTGCATACAACTGAGCAACCAGTTTTTTTGCAGGTTATCGGTTGACTCACAAATAGGTAGCCTTCTAAAGGTTTCCTTTTATTGAAATGTCAAATATGTTTTTTTAACTTAACAACCTACCACTTTTTATGGTGCAGCTGCATGTTTTTTCTTTTACAGGGGTCTTTCTGCATGTTTTCCAAAAGAAGAGTACCAGATCTTTGTTTCCCTCCAAATATCCACCCACCGTTATTTGTGTGGCTCTGCTGTGGGAGACAAGAGAAGGGAGAAAAGACGGGGGTGAAACACTCCGCATCTGCCGTTCCCACGGTGGTCGTCCTCGTCGTCCAACCCTGCGCGCCCGACGAGGACCGCGGCATCCGCACCTTCACCAAGCAGTCCGCGGCGGACAAGCGCCCCAGCTATGGGCACCGCCCACGAGCTCTGCGCCGGACGGTCCGGTCAAGGTAATAAGGCCGGCTCCTCTCCCCCCTCGTTCACCTACATAGCTTAATTTTGCCCGTTGCCATTTCGTCAGCTGTGTTTGCGAGGAGTCAGGAGCAAACTTGTTTTGTTGTTGGATAGATCTCTGTTCATGTCATGTGTAGGAAACCACCCAGGTGTTTTGTAAGCCGGTTGTATAGGGGTGGGGTAGGGGATACGCGAGGGGGAGCCATGGAGCTTCGGCTACAGGAGGTTGTTGCCTCAGCCAACAATGAATGGCAGGAGCCATATACGTCGATTTTTGTTGTCGGTGTTTTGTCTAGAGTCAGCAACAAACAAATTATACTGTGTGTTGAAGCTAGCATCTACACTAATGAATTCAGCTTAGCTTCTGGTAGTTGTTTTTTGTCTGCCCATTATTGTGCTGGGGGGAGGGGTGTTAGTTGATGACAATGAGGTTAAGCAGGCTGTTTTTGATTTGATCTGTAAGTTTTCAGACTTTAGACTGTAAATTAAGTTATTGTTCACATCTCTAGGGTATAAAAACAGAATTCATAGTGTTTTACTGAAATGCAGAATCCAACACGCTGAATTCAGAGTGTTTTGCAGAGCATACCACACATTCTGAATCTGTTAGTTTTTAGAATTTGGGATTCACGATGTTTTATTTTTCATTTTTGATCTGCAAGTTTAGAGTGTGGGATTCAGGATGTTTAGCACACATTTTTTAGTTGGATTCGGAATGTGGGATTTCCAGGATGTTTATTTTCAGAGAGAGCATACATTTTTGAGTACGTAAGCTCAGTGATTGAGATTGTTGGATTTAGGCTTTTTTCATTTTTTTTCATTTTTCAGTCTGTATGTTCAGTGATTAACATGTGTATCTGTGTCGTGCATGAGAGGGCGATGTGTCCTCAAGGTTTTTGTTTCCCAGTAGTAGTGTAGCTTTTAGTAGAGGGACACATTCTCAATTTTTTTGATAACCAACTTCAGTGAGACAAAAGCAAGTTTTTTCTTAATTTAATGGTTAATGTTTTCTCTCTGCCCCAGAGAATTATCTGAATGTGCACAACGCGTATGAAAAATGCTTGAATATGCATAACGCCTCAAGTTGCCTGAACAAAGCAGAGTGTACAAAAATGTCCGTAAGAATGTTTATAATGTACACAATAGCTTTTCGACATAGAGTCAGTGGTTTTTGCAAGTTGTTCCTTCATGTTTTTTTTTCAATGTACACAATAGCTTTTCGACGTAGACTCAGTGGTTTTTGCTGTCCTCATGTTTGGTTTACGATTTTCATTTTCCCTATCACTGTAAGAGATTTACCTTTTTTGTTGGTGCTCATGTTTTTGGTGCAAATGTTCGTGTCTTTTTTTAAACAGGAGCTTTGCAAGCAAAGATACAAATTCTGACCAGTTGGAGTTGAACAACAATAATCAACAACATGACTCAGGGAATGACAGCATGACTGACCAGCAGGAGCAAACATCTCGTGGCATTTGTTCACAAGCTACGTAAACTATAGTTGATTTGACAGAAAGTGATGCATCAGACGGCATGTTGCTTGATGGCTTGAGAACAATCGTAAGTATGTTCTAAACTACAGGAAGCTACTCTTTTCCTTTTTGTGTTTGTTTTCCTTTTTCTTGTATTTTTATTTTTCTCCTCTTTGATTTTCATAAGTTGAATTCTCTGACAAAAACTTCATTTATTTGTATAGTTGCAGAAAAGACAAGAGAGGAAGCAGGAAATGAGTGTTTTAAAAGAGCAAAGGGACAAGGTACTCGTTGACAAAGAAAACTACTTCAATATGTTTTTCTACTAACGAGGCCCAGGTCTGTGTACACATGTGGCCTTTTCCTTCTCAAACAAACAAGAACAAACAAACAAAAAGCCCAACAAAAACAAGGGCAGGTTGCGGGGGTTGTTGGGCTGGAAGGGATGGGCTGCCCACACAACAAACAAACTGGTCGACACGAGGTGATCGGGGAGCAACCACGCGTATTGTTTGTCAACAAGTGGGGACAGATTAGATGTAACATAGACATACCCTTTTTTTAATTCATCAATAATTCTTGGACTTTTCTAAATCCATGGAATATCTTAAATTTTATTTAAAAAAATTCGTGAACATTTTAATAATCCATGAACATTTTTTGAATGTACATTTATTTTTTAGTTCTGGTGAAAATACCACTAGTCGATATTGTTCATTGAACAACAATTTTTTCTTCAGAGGAGCGAGCGCCACCATATAAAAAATAACGAGCAAAGTTTACAAAGAGAACACCATTTAGCCAGCCCGCCAGAGGTTATAGGAGCAATCCGGGGCTAAAGGCGCTGAATAAAGTGTTTCCCACCTGCACCATGTGTTTCTCAAAAAAAAAAAAAACCTGCACCATGTTTGGCTGATTGTCGCCTTTTTAATGTGTCTTTTGTCCATCAGTTTTGGAAAGGTTTTAGAACCTTTCGTGTATGGGTTTTTCTATATATATTTTTGCCGGCATTACCTTTTCCACAGGGTTGTTTCATTTTCTCTTTTATTAATCTTTTTTGTTTCATTTTTATTATATAAATTCATGTGTATTTTTAAAAATCCTGAATTGTTTTTCAAATTTGCATCTTCCTCTATTCTCCTTCAAAGCATTAGAATAAAAAAAGACACCAGCTAGCGAACGACATGCAAGCAAGCAACAACTAGTGCTGCTTGAGCCCGGTCCAACACCCTCGCCAGAGCGCGACACCTGTATCACTGAGTGGAACAGGAGCGATCGCTGAGTAAGACATCATGGTCGGTATTCGCCCCTCAGTCATTGATATGAAAAAAATCACAGAGAATGAACATAATTATCGATATGGAAAATTTTTATGGAGAAGCAACATAACTAAAACTAATCTTCTACCAATAATATAACAATCCAGAGACTGATTACAATGAGAATAGCCCAATGGTGACTTTTGATTTCGGTGTGCAATTCACACCTAAACTAGACTGGAATCAGCTGAGCTACACTCTGACTCTAATGACTAGCACAATTAACATGAATAATCACTACTATTAAAGGAGAGTTTCTAGGTTTGCCTCACCTCCTCCTGGGTTTTTTCCTCCCCATGCCCCCTCTCTTTTGGTTTCCTCTAGATTTCTTTAGTAATTTAAACGAACGTTGCACAAAACAAAACCAACATACATAATTCTAAATCAAAACGATACTTTATTTCTTTGTCATACTCATTCTCTCCTCTTAGTTTGCTTGCTATTTTTTTCACGATCACCAATATATACTCCAAAAAAATTGGTAATCAATTCACGGATAAGAATCAATCAGAAGACGGTAATCTTCATAAATATTTTGTAGTCAAATCATGAAAATGAATCAATCATAAGACAATAATCTTCATAAATATTAGGCAATGAATACAAAAACTACACGAATCATGCACAATGACAAAAAATACTCAGGATCAACTTCCTAAACTGAAGGCACCTGATTTTCCAGGATTACTAATCTCTCACATGTCCTTCCAAATCATAAAGCGACGGCCCACATCTTCCTAACACACCATCCTTCCCTCCTAAAAAACCTCGTTCTTCCTCTTCTCCACCATACACACACAGTAATGCTAGACGTACAGGCACTTACAGGCTGAATTTAGTTACACGCTGACATGGCAAAGTGGGATTGGAAAGAAGGGAGTGAGGCG
>NC_041384.1:170913754-170934265 GCF_002162155.2 Triticum dicoccoides
AACGAAGGGCCCCGTAAACTGCGTGTAACAAGCTCGTATGTCTAGGATTATTGATACACACACGTTGTCGATGTCAAAACTGGCGGATCTCGGGTAGGGGGTCTCGAACTGTGCATCTAGGCGGATGGTAACAGGAGGCAGGGAACACGAAGTTTTACCCAGGTTTGGGCCCTCTTGATAGAGGTAAAACCCTACGTCCTGCTTGATTAATATTGATGATATGGGTAGTACAAGAGTAGTCTACCACGAGATTAAAGAGGCTAAACCCTAGAAGCTAGCCTATGGTATGACTGTATGTTATTGTTGTCCTATGGACTAAAACCCTCCGGTTTATATAGACACCGAAGAGGGCTAGGGTTACACAAGGTCGGTTACAAAGGAGGAGATATGCATATCCGTATTGCCTAGCTTGCCTTCCACGCCAAATAGAGTTCCATCCGGACACGAGACGAAGTCTTCAATTTAATATCTTCATAGTCTAACAGTCCGGCCAAAGGTTATAGTCCGACAGTCCAGAGAACCCCTAATCCAGGACTCCCTCAGTAGCCCCTGAACCAGGCTTCAATGACGATGAGTCCGACGCGCAGTATTGTCTTCGGCATTGCAAGGCGGGTTCCTCCTCCGAATACATCACGGAAGAATTTGAATACAAGGATAGTGTCCGACCCTGCAAAATAAGTTTCCACATACCACCGTAGAGAGAATAATATTTCCACAAATCTAATCTGCTGACATGTTTTGGCAACACGACATTATGCCATGGCCCGGTAATTATTCGAACCGTTTTTCTTCAACCAGCTCGACACATAATGCGATGCAGTTTTTTGACACGTCTTGTCAAAGCAGAGATCGTGTTCCCTAATTACGGGATTCTCATCAATACGGTCGTGGGTAACCCAACCGTATCTAGAACTCCTAGATTAGGCAAGTCCCAAATGGCTACGGAGAGGACGCTTGATATTCACCCTCTTCATAAAGGGACAAGGCTTTTACTCTTTCCCTCCCGTGCTCAATCGAATCCTTCCCCCACCTCGAGTTCTAACACCCAAAGCCCAGGTCAGGTGCTCCGGACCCTCAATCATGTCCGGATCTAGCCTTCAAGGCCGGTGGATGCCCTCCTCCGTTACGGAAGAATATATCAAGAAGTTGAGGGAGGCCAGATACCTGACCGCCGAGGTTTCGCATCGGCTGCCCGCCTGAGGGCAGGCCGTCCCTACTCCTGAACCCAACGAAGATGTCGTGTTCATCTCCCACTTCCTTCGAGGTCTAGGCCTCACTCTGGATCCCTTCGTCAGGGGGCTGATATTTAATTACGGGCTAGATTTCCACGATCTAGCCCCAGACTCCTTTCTCCACATCTCATCATTTATTGTTGCATGTGAGGCTTTCCTCCGCATTACCCCTCACTTCGGCCTATGACTCAAGACCTTTGACGTGAAGCCGAAGATGGTCGAGGGGCAGCATGTAGCGTGCAGAGGCGCATTAATAAGCAGGATCGCCGGAGCTCCATGGCCGAAGGGTTCTATTCCAGAGGTGTCCGGATTATGGCAACGGGAGTGGTTTTACATCACAGCTCCCAAAAGTACCAAGTGGGCGGTTGCCCCTGCTTTGCGCTCAGGCCCTCCACCACAACTGATGTCATGGATTAGCAGAGGGCTGAGGTGGGGTCCCGCCAAGGACGTGCCTGTACTGCAAAGCCGCATTCAAAGTCTCTTCGAAGAAGATTTCAGTTTGATTATGGTAATGCAAGTCATGCTGGTTCGATGAATCCAGCCATGCAAACGCCGGCCTCTTCGCATGTGGGAGTTCAACCCAGAAGGACCGCGCGCTATTCAGAATTTCCTCGGCCTGACGCACGAGGAGATGTATAGATCATTCTTCATACCCCATATAGAGTGTCCGGATACCACCGAGGACGTGGGCCTGAGCAACAACCGCACCGCCGACCAAGTAAGTTATCCTCTAGCCGAACACACCGTCTTTCATTTATCATGACGTTATTCTGAGAAATCGCTCTTTGACTAGGACTGGATAACAAAGGCGAAGATGATTCGGTGTTCGGCCCCCCCTTCCTGAGGGTTTGGAAAATCCGGTACTGGAAAAGATGCTCGAGCTAGCACCTTGCCCGGAGCCCTCAAAGGAAGACAAAGGGGGGAATAATGAGGGCGAAAGCGGGCCTCCACCGCTACCTATTCCAACCGAGGGAACGAGCGCCTCCATGTGGGAGGATAACCGAGGGGAGGAATCTGACATTCTCTCACCACGGGAAAGGAAGAGGACTACCTCTAAAGATCCGGAAACCAAGGTTTCCAAGCAGGAGAAGAAATCTCCACCAGAGGGTCCTGCCTTGGAGGGTGCTCTTGCCGCACAAAGTCCGCGCGGGGATCAGCCCTCTAACGAGCTGTAAGTAAACAAAAAGTACTTTAATAGTGAAGATATATTACCTTACCCCTGAGGAAAATAACCGAAGTATTTATCTTGCAGTTCGGATCTTAGCCCTTCTCAGCAGAGCTCGTCTTCGGGGGATCTTCTTCCGGAGATGATGGAGAGCGAAACGCCTCCCTCGGACTCCTCCGCTCAAGAAGCAGGCGACCTTCAAGTGTCGTCACGGAGGGCCTCTCCGGATCCGGTGAGGCCAGAAGATAATCCTATAGTCACCCTAAGTCCCCAGTGTCCGGCTCTCGAAGAGAGCAAACAGAAGAGTCCGGCACCGACTGGTATGCGGTCGGACGTACTGAGAGAGCTGTTGGAGCGAGCGGCCATTTCAGAAGAACACCGTACCTTGATGGGTACGGTGATGGAAAGGATTTCATCCGCCGAAAGCGGATTGCATGATGCCTTTATGAGTCTACTGACGGGCTTTGAGGTACGTAAAAATGATGTACATTTGTGATGGTACCGCACATTTTTAGGTGTGCCCTGTAGATAGTAGCCCCTGAGACTCTGGTTGTCACCGAGAACGGCGGCAATCAGAGGATCGTAGTCCCAGGCAATAACCATACCGCTTTAATGTGCAGGTAGTGGGAGCTCCGGTGGCTAGCCGGACTCATGAGTTTGCCGAACTGAAGCGGCAACTGGATGCGGCGGATGCCGACATCGAGCTTGTTAACAAGAGGCTTAACGAGGCACAAGGTAATGTTGGAAATATGCCCTAGAGGCAATAATAAAAGTATTATTATATTTCATTGTTCATGATAATTGTCTTGTATTCATGCTATAACTGTATTATCCGGAAATCGTAATACACGTGTGAATACTTAGACCACACTATGTCCCTGGTAAGCCTCTAGTTGACCAGCTCGTTGTGATCAACAGATAGTCATGGTTTCCTGACTATGGACATTGGATGTCGTTGATAACGGGATCACATCATTAGGAGAATGATGTGATGGACAAGACCCAATCCTAAGCATAGCATAAAAGATCGTGTAGTTCGTTTTGCTAGAGCTTTGCAAGTGTCAAGTATCTCTTCCTTCGACCATGAGATCGTGTAACTCCCGGATACCGTAAGAGTGCCTTGGGTGTACCAAACGTCACAACGTAACTGGGTGACTATAAAGGTGCATTACAGGTATCTCCGAAAGTAGCTGTTGGGTTGACACGGATCGAGACTGGGATTTGTCACTCCGTATGACGGAGAGGTATCTCTGGGCCCACTCGGTAATGCATCATCATAATGAGCTCAAAGTGACCAAGGTGTTGGACACGGGATCATGCATTACGGTACGAGTAAAGTGACTTGCCGGTAACGAGACTGAACAAGGTATTGGGATACCGACGATCGAGTCTCGGGCAAGTAACGTACCGATTGGCAAAGGGAATTGCATACAGGGTTTGATCGAATCCTCGACATAGTGGTTCATCCGATGACAACATCGAGGAGCATGTGGGAGCCATCATGGGTATCCAGATCCCGCTGATGGTTATTGACTAAGAGAGTCTCGGTCATGTCTGCATGTCTCCCGAACCCGTAGGGTCTACACACTTAAGGTTCAGTTACGCTAGGGTTATAGGGATATGTATATGCAATAACCCGAATGTTGTTCGGAGTCCCGGATGAGATCCCGGACGTCACGAGGAGTTCCGGAATGGTCCGGAGGTAAAGATTTATATATGGGAAGTCCTGTTTCGGGCATCGGGACAAGTTTCGGGGTTATCGGTATTGTACCGGGACCACCGGAAGGGTCCCGGGGGTCCACCGGGTGGGTCCACCTGTCTCGGGGGGGCACATGGGCTGTGTGGGGGTGCGCCTTGGCCTAATGGGCCAAGGGCACCAGCCCCACATAGGCCCATGCGCCTAGGGTTCAAGGGGGCAAGAGTCCTAGGAGGGTAAGGCACCTCCTAGGTGCCTTGGGGGGAGGGAAAACCCCCCTTGGCCGCCGCACCCCCTAGGAGATTGGATCTCCTAGGGCCGGCCACCCCCCCTTGGCACCCCTATATATAGTGGGGGAGAGGAGGGACTTGATACCTGAACGCCCTGGCCTTTGGTTGCCTCCTTCTCCCTCCCCAACACCTCCTCCACCTCCATAGTGCTTAGCGAAGCTCTGCCGGAGTACTGCAGCTCCATCAACACCACGCCGTCGTGCTGCTGCTGGTGCCATCTCCCTCAACCTCTCCTCCCTTCCTTGTTGGATCAAGAAGGAGGAGACGTGGCTGTTCCGTATGTGTGTTGAACGCGGAGGTGCCGTCTGTTTGGCGCTGGTCATCGGTGATTTGGATCACGTCGAGTACGACTACATCATCACCTTGCAAGCTTCCGCCCGCGATCTACAAGTGGTATGTAGATGCAAACTCTCTCCCTAGACTCGTTGCTTAGATGAACTCATAGATGGATCTTGGTGAAACCGTAGGAAAAATTTTAATTTTCTGCAACGTTCCCCAACAGTGGCATCATGAGCTAGGTCTATGCGTAGTTCTCTTTGCACGAGTAGAACACAACTTTGTTGTGGGCGTGGATTTTGTCATCTTACTTGCCTCTACTAGTCTTTTCTTGCTCAACGGTATTGTGGGATGAAGCGGCCCGGACCAACCTTACACGTACTCTTACGTGAGACCGGTTCCACCGACTGACATGCACAAGTTGCATAAGGTGGCTGGCGGATGTCTGTCTCTCCCACCTTAGTTGGAGCGGAATCGATGAACAGGGCCCTTATGAAGGGTAAATAGAAGTTGACAAAATCACGTTGTGGTGATTCGTAGGTAAGAAAACGTTCTTGCTAGAACCCAATTGCAGCCACGTAAAAGATGCAACAACAATTAGAGGACGTCTAACTTGTTTTTGCAGCGATTGATCATGTGATGTGATATGGCCAGAAGTTGTGATGAATGATGAATTGTGATGTATGAGATCATGTTCTTTGTAATAGGATTCACGACTTGCATGTCGATGAGTATGACAACCGGCAGGAGCCATAGGAGTTGTCATTATTTTTTGTATGACCTGCGTGTCATTGAATAACGCCATGTAAACTACTTTACTTTATTGCTAAACGTTAGTCATAGAAGTAGAAGTAGTCGTTGGCGTGACAACTTCATGAAGACACGATGATGGAGATCATGATGATGGAGATCATGGTGTCAAGCCGGTGACAAGATGATCATGGAGCCCCGAAGATGAAGATCAATGGAGCTATATGATATTGGCCATATCATGTCACAACTATATAATTGCATGTGATGTTTATTATGTATTATGCATCTTGTTTACTTAGGACGACGGTAGTAAATAAGATGATCCCTTATAAAAATTTCAAGAAGTGTTCTCCCCTAACTGTGCACCGTTGCTACAGTTCGTCGTTTCTAAGCACCACGTGATGATCTGGTGTGATGGATTCTTACGTTCACATACAACGGGTGTAAGACAGTTTTACACAGCGAAAACACTTAGGGTTAACTTGACGAGCCTAGCATGTGCAGACATGGCCTCGGAACACGGAGACCGAAAGGTCGAACACGAGTCGTATGGAAGATACGATCAACATGAAAATGTTCACCGACGATGACTAGTCCGTCTCACGTGATGATCGGACACGGACTAGTCGACTCGGATCGTGTAACACTTAGATGACTAAAGGGATGTCTAATCTAAGTGGGAGTTCATAATTTGATTAGAACTTTATTATCATGAACTTAGTCTAAAACTTTGCAAATATGTCTTGTAGATCAATGGCCAACGCTAATGTCAACATGAACTTCAACGCGTTCCTAGAGAAAACCAAGCTGAAAGATGATGGCAGCAACTATACGGACTGGGTCCGGAACCTGAGGATCATCCTCATAGCTGCCAGGAAACAATATGTCCTAGAAGGACCGCTAGGTGACGCTCCCGTCCCAGAGAACCAAGACATTATGAATGCTTGGCAGTCTCGCGCTGATGATTACTCCCTCGTTCAGTGCGGCATGCTTTACAGCTTAGAACCGGGGCTCCAAAAGCGTTTTGAGCATCACGGAGCATATGAGATGTTCGAAGAGCTGAAACTAGTTTTTCAAGCTCATGCCTGGGTCGAGAGATATGATGTCTCCGACAAGTTCTATAGTTGTAAGATGGAGGAGAACAGTTCTGTTAGTGAGCACATCCTGAAGATGTCTGGGTTGCACAACCGTATGACCCAGCTGAACATTAACCTCCCAGATGAGGCAGTCATTGACAGAATCCTCCAGTCGCTCCCACCAAGCTACAAGAGCTTTGTGATGAACTACAACATGCAGGGAATGGAAAAGACCATTCCTGAAGTGTTCTCGATGCTGAAGTCAGCAAAGGCTGAAATCAAGAAAGAACATCAAGTGTTGATGGTCAATAAGACCACTAAGTTCAAGAAGGGCAAGGGTAAGAAGAACTTCAAGAAGGACGGCAAAGATGTTGCCGCGCCTGGTAAGCCAGTTACCGGGAAGAAGTCAAAGAATGGACCCAAGCCTGAGACTGAGTGCTTTTATTGCAAGGGGAAGGGTCACTGGAAGCGGAACTGCCCCAAATACTTAGCGGATAAGAAGGCCGGCAACACCAAAGGTATATTTGATATACATGTGATTGATGTGTACCTTACCAGTACTCGTAGTAACTCCTGGGTATTTGATACCGGTGCCGTTGCTCATATTTGTAACTCACAGCAGGAGCTGCGGAGTAAACGGAGACTGGCGAAGGACGAGGTGACGATGCGCGTCGGGAATGGTTCCAGAGTCGATGTGATCGCCGTCGGCACGCTGCCTCTACATTTACCTACGGGATTAGTTTTGAACCTTAATAATTGTTATTTAGTGCCAAGTTTGAGCATGAACATTGTATCTGGATCTCGTTTAATACGAGATGGCTACTCATTTAAGTCTGAGAATAATGGTTGTTCGATTTATATGAGAGATATGTTTTATGGTCATGCTCCGATGGTCAATGGTTTATTCTTAATGAATCTCGAGCATAATATTACACATGTTCATAGTGTAGATGCCAAAAGATTTAAAGTTGATAACGATAGTCCCACATACTTGTGGCACTGCCGCCTTGGTCACATTGGTGTCAAGCGCATGAAGAAGCTCCATGCCGATGGACTTTTAGAGTCTCTTGATTATGAATCGTTTGACACGTGCGAACCATGCCTCTTAGGTAAAATGACCAAGACTCCGTTCTCCGGAACAATGGAGCGAGCAACCAACTTGTTGGAAATCATACATACCGATGTGTGCGGTCCAATGAGCATTGAGGCTCGCGGAGGATATCGTTATGTTCTCACTCTCACAGATGACTTGAGTAGATATGGGTATGTCTACTTAATGAAACACAAGTCTGAGACCTTTGAAAAGTTCAAGGAATTTCAGAATGAGGTAGAGAATCAACGTGACCGAAAGATAAAATTCTTACGATCAGATCGTGGAGGAGAATACTTAAGTCACGAATTTGGTACACACTTAAAGAAATGTGGAATCGTTTCACAGCTCACGCCACCTGGAACACCTCAGCGAAACGGTGTGTCCGAACGTCG
Source organism: Triticum dicoccoides (assembly GCF_002162155.2). Lineage (NCBI taxonomy): Eukaryota > Viridiplantae > Streptophyta > Magnoliopsida > Poales > Poaceae > Triticum > Triticum dicoccoides. The sequence continues at coordinate 170,921,728 of NC_041384.1, forward strand.
TAATCGCACTCTATTGGATATGGTGCGGTCTATGATGTCTCTTACCGATTTACCGCTATCATTTTGGGGATACGCTCTAGAGACAGCTACATTCACTTTAAATAGGGCACCATCTAAATCCGTTGAGACGACACCGTATGAATTATGGTTTGGAAAGAAACCTAAGCTGTCGTTTCTAAAAGTTTGGGGATGCGAAGCTTATGTCAAGAAACTTCAACCTGAAAAGCTCGAACCCAAGTCGGAAAAATGCGTATTCATAGGATACCCTAAGGAAACTATAGGGTATACCTTCTACTTAAGATCCGAAGGCAAGATCTTTGTTGCCAAGAACGGATGCTTTCTGGAAAAAGAGTTTCTCTCGAAAGAAGTAAGTGGGAGGAAAGTAGAACTCGATGAAGTACTACCTCTTGAGCGGGATAGTGACGCAGCACAGGAAACCGTTCCTGTGATGCCCATACCAACTGAAGAGGAAAACCATGATAATGATCAAGGTACTTCGGATCAAGTTACTGCTGAACTTCGTAGGTCCACAAGGACACGTTCCGCGCCAGAGTGGTACGGCAACCCTGTCCTGGAAATCATGTTGTTAGACAACAATGAACCTTCGAACTATGAAGAAGCAATGGCGGGCCCGGATTCCAACAAATGGCTTGAAGCCATGAAATCCGAGATAGAATCCATGTATGAAAACAAAGTATGGACTTTGACAGACTTGCCCGATGGTCGGCGAGCGATAGAAAACAAATGGATCTTTAAGAAGAAGACGGACGCGGATGGTAATGTTACCATCTATAAAGCTCGACTTGTCGCTAAGGGTTATCGACAGGTTCAAGGGATTGACTACGACGAGACATTCTCTCCCGTAGCGAAGCTAAAGTCCGTCCGAATCATGTTAGCAATTGCCACATACTATGATTATGAGATATGGCAGATGGACGTCAAAACAGCATTCCTTAACGGGCATCTTAAGGAAGAACTGTATATGATGCAGCCGGAAGGTTTTGTCGATCCTCGGAACGCTAACAAAGTATGCAAGCTCCAGCGATCCATTTATGGACTGGTGCAAGCATCTCGGAGTTGGAACATTCGCTTTGATGAGATGATCAAAGCGTTTGGGTTTATGCAGACTTATGGAGAAGCCTGCGTTTACAAGAAAGTGAGTGGGAGCTCTGTAGCATTTCTCATATTATATGTAGATGACATACTCCTGATAGGAAATGATATAGAATTTCTGGACAGCATTAAGGCCTACTTGAATAAGTGTTTTTCAATGAAGGACCTTGGAGAAGCTGCTTATATATTAGGCATCAAGATCTATAGAGATAGATCGAGACGCCTCATAGGTCTTTCACAAAGCACATACCTTGATAAGATTTTGAAGAGATTCAGAATGGATCAGTCCAAGAAGGGGTTCTTGCCTGTATTACAAGGTATGAGACTGAGCTCAGCTCAGTCACCGACCACGGCAAAAGATAAAGAAGAGATGAGTGTCATCCCCTATGCTTCAGCCATAGGATCTATTATGTATGCCATGCTGTGCACCAGACCCGATGTAAACCTTGCCGTAAGTTTGGTAGCAAGATACCAAAGTAATCCCGGCAAGGAACACTGGACAGCGGTCAAGAATATCCTGAAGTACCTAAAAAGGACAAAGGACATGTTTCTCGTTTATGGAGGAGACGAAGAGATCGTCGTAAAGGGTTACGTCGACGCTAGCTTCGACTCAGATCTGGATGACTCTAAGTCACAAACCGGATACATGTATATGTCGAATGGTGGAGCAGTAAGCTGGTGCAGCTGCAAGCAGAGCGTCGTGGCGGGATCTACGTGTGAAGCGGAGTACATGGCAGCCTCGGAGGCAGCACATGAAGCGATTTGGGTGAAGGAGTTCATCACCGACCTAGGAGTCATACCCAATGCGTCGGGGCCGATCAAACTCTTCTGTGACAACACTGGAGCTATTGCCCTCGCAAAGGAGCCCAGGTTTCACAAGAAGACCAGGAACATCAAGCGTCGTTTCAACTCCATCCGTGAAAATGTTCAAGATGGAGACATAGAGATTTGCAAAGTACACACGGATCTGAATGTCGCAGATCCGCTGACTAAACCTCTCTCGCGTGCAAAACATGATCAACACCAGAACTCTATGGGTGTTCGATTCATCACAATGTAACTAGATTAGTGACTCTAGTGCAAGTGGGAGACTGTTGGAAATATGCCCTAGAGGCAATAATAAAAGTATTATTATATTTCATTGTTCATGATAATTGTCTTGTATTCATGCTATAACTGTATTATCCGGAAATCGTAATACACGTGTGAATACTTAGACCACACTATGTCCCTGGTAAGCCTCTAGTTGACCAGCTCGTTGTGATCAACAGATAGTCATGGTTTCCTGACTATGGACATTGGATGTCGTTGATAACGGGATCACATCATTAGGAGAATGATGTGATGGACAAGACCCAATCCTAAGCATAGCATAAAAGATCGTGTAGTTCGTTTTGCTAGAGCTTTGCAAGTGTCAAGTATCTCTTCCTTCGACCATGAGATCGTGTAACTCCCGGATACCGTAAGAGTGCATTGGGTGTACCAAATGTCACAACGTAACTGGGTGACTATAAAGGTGCATTACAGGTATCTCCGAAAGTAGCTGTTGGGTTGACACGGATCGAGACTGGGATTTGTCACTCCGTATGACGGAGAGGTATCTCTGGGCCCACTCGGTAATGCATCATCATAATGAGCTCAAAGTGACCAAGGTGTTGGACACGGGATCATGCATTACGGTACGAGTAAAGTGACTTGCCGGTAACGAGACTGAACAAGGTATTGGGATACCGACGATCGAGTCTCGGGCAAGTAACGTACCGATTGACAAAGGGAATTGCATACAGGGTTTGATCGAATCCTCGACATAGTGGTTCATCCGATGACAACATCGAGGAGCATGTGGGAGTCATCATGGGTATCCAGATCCCGCTGATGGTTATTGACTAAGAGAGTCTCGGTCATGTCTGCATGTCTCCCGAACCCGTAGGGTCTACACACTTAAGGTTCAGTTACGCTAGGGTTATAGGGATATGTATATGCAGTAACCCGAATGTTTTTCGGAGTCCCGGATGAGATCCCGGACGTCACGAGGAGTTCCGGAATGGTCCGGAGGTAAAGATTTATATATGGGAAGTCCTGTTCCGGGCATCGGGACAAGTTTCAGGGTTATCGGTATTGTACCGGGACCACCGGAAGGGTCCCGGGGGTCCACCGGGTGGGTCCACCTGTCTCGGGGGGTCACATGGGCTGTGTGGGGGTGCGCCTTGGCCTAATGGGCCAAGGGCACCAGCCCCACATAGGCCCATGCGCCTAGGGTTCAAGGGGGCAAGAGTCCTAGGAGGGTAAGGCACCTCCTAGGTGCCTTGGGGGGAGGGAAAACCCCCCTTGGCCGCCGCACCCCCTAGGAGATTGGATCTCCTAGGGCCGGCCACCCCCCCTTGGCACCCCTATATATAGTGGGGGAGAGGAGGGACTTGATACCTGAACGCCCTGGCCTTTGGTTGCCTCCTTCTCCCTCCCCAACACCTCCTCCACCTCCATAGTGCTTAGCGAAGCTCTGCCGGAGTACTGCAGCTCCATCAACACCACGCCGTCGTGCTGCTGCTGGTGCCATCTCCCTCAACCTCTCCTCCCTTCCTTGCTGGATCAAGAAGGAGGAGACGTGGCTGTTCCGTACGTGTGTTGAACGCGGAGGTGCCGTCCGTTTGGCGCTGGTCATCGGTGATTTGGATCACGTCGAGTACGACTACATCATCACCTTGCAAGCTTCCGCACGCGATCTACAAGTGGTATGTAGATGCAAACTCTCTCCCTAGACTCGTTGCTTAGATGAACTCATAGATGGATCTTGGTGAAACCGTAGGAAAAATTTTAATTTTCTGCAACGTTCCCCAACAGGTAAGTGGTATTTTCTGGTGAATGTCACGTAGTAAGAGCAGCATGATGCCAGTATCTTTAATATGTTGTGACTGCAGATGGAGCTGCCATCGTGGAAACCCTGCGGGCGGAACTTGCCTGAGCCAAAGAACAAGTAAGGATTAGTAATGCGGCTGCTTTGAAGGTGGCCAAAGAGTTGACAGCCGAGAAGGCCGCACATTGCGAGAGCAAAGAGAAGATGGCCAAGATAGTCGTAAAGTTAAAAGACACTGCCGACCATTGCCAGTTCCTTGAAAAAGAAAACTGAGCGAAGGCAACAGACCTTGAAAAGGCCACGATGGCGAACAAAGACACCCACTCTGCTATGAGAGCGAAGAAGGAGGAGCTGCGTGAAGCCGGGGATATTGCGGCTGGGAAGCCCTTTATGCTGTGGAGGAAGTTCGGAGATCCGTGGTATGCCCCTCTGGATCGGCTGTGGAGTTCGGCAGACGCATATATGGACTTGGCGGCGAGCGCTGTCGATGCAGCCAAATACTTTCAAGATCAAATAGATCGTGAAGTGGACAAGCTGTTATGGTCACAATTTAACGTTCCAGAGCATCCGCTTCCGTTGACTGATCAGCTAGCCGAATGGGCCGAACTCAATAGGTTGTCTGGACTCGCCATGAGGTATGTCGTGGATCAGTTGTGGTCGGAAAAGCCGAAGCCGAATAGCTATTTCAGCTTATGCAGCAGTTCCTTGGTGCGGTGCCGCGCATCAATGCGATGAAGAGGTCGGCGTGCATAGAAGGCTCGCGGATGGCCCTTGCCCGTGTTAAAGCATACTGGGCGGAGATGGATGCTACCACTGTTGCGGCGTAGGGTTCGGCCATAGGCCGAGTGGCTGCCGAGCACTATTTCGAAGAGGTTCTCGAGGGTGCTCGTTTGATAGAGGCCCAATGCTCGAAGAATATTATGTTTGAGTGACATGTATTCCTATTGTAAACATAATGTTTTTATGAAATTCATTAAGGCTGTGTTTATACTTTTGCCTGAAAGTAATATGATGCCTCCTGTGCGGCCGTTTATGTATACATGTGTATAACCTGAAAGATTGCAGTCGTCGGCTTCAGCCCCCACACATATAATGCGGAGGTGTTCGCAGAAGACGTGTGTTCACACTTAACCCAACGTCTTGGTCCTATTAAGGAGGTGATAGCACAGCGAACGAGGCAACCGGACTATGATGCTTTAACACTTTCACTTAGTCATAGGAGTTTGACGGTGGGGCTACTATATAGCCCCTGGTGGCTCTACACTCTCCTGAATTCGGGGTGCATACATGCCTGGCTGGGAAACGGCCCTTCGTTAAGGCGGAGGAATTCTAACATTCTGATAGGTTATCGAGTGATTGACCAGTCTCACGCTATATCATGACAGTCAGTTTTCGGCTTTCTCTACTGAGGTGCACGTCTGGATGACCCGGGGCACAATCGTAGTAGTTCTCCTAGTGCTACCTTAGCCAATAGAGCGGAACATAAGGTACCAAAACATATGAGCCGGGCAAACCCAATATTTGACCAAAGACATGATTCGGAGCTGATACATATAGGGCCAAACTCGCGACGCCGAACACTCCCTAAAGTATTCGGTCTTTATGGTATGAACCGGGCCTAATCAGTGCCCTTTGTAAGAAGCCCCTGGTGTTCAGGTACGTGCATTATTCTAACGTGGCCACATGCCAAGACGCCAGCATTCTTCTCAATTGTACTGAGAATCCGAGGGATGTGTATCAACAAGAGACAGTAAAAAAGGTTGACACAGGGTCTTAATCTAAAAAGAATCCTTGAAACGGGTCCCTGCTGCACGTCTACGCCTGTGTCTCCGTTGTGCCGTATCCTGGACGGGTGTAGCACGGTAGTCATCTGTAAAAGAGAGGAACTTAGGTGAAAAGTTGTCGTGCAAAAAGGTAGGTTTTTTGAAAAAACCATGTATAAATTAAGATGAGTAAAAATTGCCACTTGTCTGCGCACGTTGAGCCCCTTGTATTTGTGATAGGGGTGTGGCCATCAAGCCTGTACAAATTATATACAACTACGCCGGACTCGTCTAACCGTGTCCGTGGTCTTGATAACCTATCGAATACTTTAGTTGGTGAGGCCGTTTTAATGTGCGGCTGCCCAGGCAGCCGCATTCTCTTCGGCGCGCAAGGATCGCTCCATATTTCCATTTACTGTAATGATGCCAAGTGGACCGGGCATCTTAAGCGTGAGGGAAGCGTAGTGCGGTATTACATTAAAGCGAGCGAAAGCTTCGCGTCCAAGTAGTGCTTGATAGCCACTTTGGAAAGGAGCAATGTGGAAGGTTAAATTTTCGCTACGGAAGTTATCGGGGAAGCCGAATATAACTTCTAGTAGCAGGGAGCCCGTGAAGTGAGCCCCTGGGCCTGGCGTTACTCCTTTAAAGGTAGTATTGTTGTGGCAAATTTTCGTTGGGTCTATCCCCATTTTGCGGATTGTGTCCTGATATATCAGGTTTAGACTGCTGCCCCGTCCATCAGAACTCGTGTGAAATGGTATCCGTCAATTATTGGGTCTAATACCAAGGCAGCCCATCCTGCATGCCGGATATTTGCTGAGTAATCCTGATGGTCGAAAATGATCGGTTGAACCGACCAGTGGCAGGACTACGCGGTGATAGGCCCTTGGGCATATTTCTCTGGGAGTGCCGCTTTATTTCTTCCCTTGATCACGTGTAACACATTTACTGTTTTGACTTCTGGTGAAAATTTCTTTTATTCCCCAGTGTCTTGCTTGAGAGGCTCATCCTCGTCTTCGCTTGGTGTATCCTCCCCCTTGTGTACCGCGTTTAGCTTGCCGGACTGCTTGAAGACCCAACATTCTCTGTGGGTATGATTAGCGGGTTTACCAGGGGTGCTATGGATCTGACATATTTGGTTCAGAATTTTGTTCAGGCTGGACAGTTCATCTCTGGCACCTTTAGGGGGCGGCTTTTGCTGACCTGACCGAGAGCTTCTGAATTTGGCGTTTACTGCCGTGCTCTTCGGGCTGTCTTCTTTATTCCGGCGCTTATTATTTTTGTTGCGTCGTGATTTCCCGTTTTCATCTCTAACTACGGATGTACTTGGGTCGCTGGTGCTGCATCTGGCTAGCCAGCTGTCCTCACCCGCGAAAAGCGGGTCATGAGGCTTGTTAATACTGCCATTGTTATCGGCTTTTCTTGGCCGAGGTGTCTGGCAAGCCATTCGTCGCGGACGCTATACTTAAAAGCTGCCAAGGCTTCGGCGTCCGGACAGTCGACTATTTGGTTTTTTTAGTAAGAAACATGTTCCAAAGCTTTCGGGCTGACTCTCCGGGCTGTTGAGTTATATGACTCAAATCATCCGCATCCGGAGGTCGGACATAAGTCCCTTGAAAATTTGCCCGAAAAGCATCTTCGAGCTCTTCCCAGCTTTCAATGGAGTTTTCGGGGAGGCTTTTAAGCCAGTGCCGAGCTGGCCATTTGAGCTTGAGGGGTAAGTACTTGATGGCGTGGAGGTCATCTCCACGAGCCATATGGATATGAAGGATATAGTCCTCAATCCAGACCCCAGGGTCTGTTGTTCCATCGTATGCCTCTATGTTTTCGGATTTGAATCCCTCTGGGAATTCATGGTCCAGCACCTTATCGGTGAAACATAGGGGGTGTGCGGCACCCCTGTATCTGGGTTTACCGTGTTGTTCGGATGTTTGTTGTGTTGCATCGTATGCTGGAGCGCGCTTGCGTGGTCCATAGATGGATCTGGTTGCGCCGTCCTTTTGATGCGAGCCCTCGCGTGGATCGCGTATTGGCTTATGTGCGGCGTTGTTTGCCGCTCTATGTTGGCCGCGAGGTTGTCTATCTGGCCAGGTGGCCGTTTTAATTTTTGGTTGCGGGGGATCTAAGGCCTCCTCATCAAATTCAGGTAGCAACTTCCGCTTCGGGTAGCTCTTGGTGGGGCAATTACCGCCATACTTCGCTGCTGTATTGAGTACTTTACTCCATCTGATTTTAAGTGTGTCTTGCGCAGCCTTGAGCCATTGCTTCTGCTTTCTTAGACTCCTCGCGGTGGCAACGAGCCTTTGACAGGCATTCTGTTGCTCCAGGTGTCTGTCCGGTGTGATGTCATCCGGACTGTTATCTTTGACAGAATCGGTTGTTTGGTTTGATTCTCCGTGTTGCCGTGGTCCGGCGATGGTTCACCCTTCTCTAACGCTGGGTCTGTATGATTGTTGTTTCTGCCGAGGCGGGATTTGGAGCGGCGCTTACGCCCCCGCTTTGACTGCTTCTCGAGGGGACAACCCTTTATTGCATCCTTATGTTCCTCGTGGTCGTTTTCTTTTGGTGTGTCCATCATGTATACGTCATGTGAGGGAGTGGGCGTCCAGTGCCCTGTGGGCAGTGGTTCCTGTTCGTCTCGTTGTCCATACCGTCGATGTCTTCGGAGTCGAAGTCGAGCATGTCGGTTAGGTCATCGACAGTGGCTACTAAGTGGGTGGTGGGTGGGCGGTGAATTTTGACGCCATCCGTATCCCAATCCAGCCGGATATAGTTCGGCCAGGATTCTCCTGACAAGGAGAGAGACCTTAATGAGTTCAGTATGTCGCCAAGGGGCGAGTGCTGAAAAATATCCGCGGAGGTAAACTCCATGATCGGCGCCCAATTGGATTCGTTAGGAACGGGCGCAGACGGTTCGGAGTCCGTGGCCGGAGAGAGATCCGGCAGTTTGTCAACACGGCTCTCGTGCAGAGTAAGGTCGATGTTCGGCTCGATCGCCGATGGGGGTAAGGCCTCCGTGGCGGGGTCCATCCACCCGTCCATGGACGGCGCAACTGGCTCCGAATTGTGGGTCGGAGCGGCTGCCGGTGCGATCTCCTGAACACTGTCGGATGGTAGAGCTAAATCGTACTCATCATGACCGTGTGACGTGTTGGGGAACGTAGCAGAAATTCAAAAAATTTCCTACGTATCACCAAGATCTATCTATGGAGAGACCAGCAACGAGTAGAAAGGAGAGTGCATCTACATACCCTTGTAGATCGCTAAGCGGAAGCGTTCAAGTGAACGGGGTTGATGGAGTCGTACTCGTCGTGATTCAAATCACCGATGACCAAGTGCCGAACGGACGGCACCTCCGCGTTCAACACACATACAGCCCGGTGACGTCTCCCACGCCTTGATCCAGCAAGGAGAGAGGGAGAGGTTGAGGAAGACTCCATCCAACAGCAGCACAACGGCGTGGTGGTGGTGGAGGAGCATGGCAATCCCGCAGGGCTTCGCCAAGCACCATGGGAGAGGAGGAGGAGGGAGAGGGGCAGGGCTGCACCAACGAGAGATCAAATCGCGTGTTATGGGCAGCCCCTAGGCCTCATATATATAGGGGGGAAGGGGGCTGCGCCCCCTTTAGGGTTTCCCACCCCAAGGGGTGGCGGCCAGCCTCCAGATGGCATCTGGTGCGGCGGCCAAGAGGGGGGAGGAGTCCATCCTCCCCAAGGCACCTCGGAGGTGCCTTCCCCCTCGAGGACTCTTCCCTCTAGGGTTCCCTAGGCGCATGGGCCTCTTGGGGCTGGTGCCCTTGGCCCATGTAGGCCAAGGCGCACCCCCTACAGCCCATGTGGCCCCCCGGGGCAGGTGGCCCCACCCGGTGGGCCCCCGGGACCCTTCCGGTGGTCCCGGTACAATACCGATGACCCCGAAACTTGTCCCGATGGCCGAAACAGGACTTCCTATATATAAATCTTTACCTTCGGACCATTCCGGAACTCCTCGTGACATCCGGGATCTCATCCGGGACTCCGAACAACATTCGGTAACCACATACAAGCTTCCTTTATAACCCTAGCGTCATCAAACCTTAAGTGTGTAGAACCTACGGGTTCGGGAGACATGCAGACATGACCGAGACGTTCTCCAGTCAATAACCAACAGCGGGATCTGGATACCCATGTTGGCTCCCACATGTTTGTGACGCCCCCGATTCAATCGTACACTAATCATGCACGCAAATGTGTACAATCAAGATCAGGGACTCACGGGAAGATATCACAACACAACTCTACAAATACAAATAAGTCATACAAGCATCATAATACAAGCCAGGGGCCTCGAGGGCTCGAATACAAGTGCTCGATCATAGACGAGTCAGCGGAAGCAACAATATCTGAGTACAGACATAAGTTAAACAAGTTGCCTTAAGAAGGCTAGTACAAACTGGGATACAGATCGAAAGAGGCGCAGGCCTCCTGCCTGGGATCCTCCTAAACTACTCCTGGTCGTCGTCAGCGGGCTGCACGTAGTAGTAGGCACCTCCGGTGTAGTAGGGGTCGTCGTCGACGGTGGCGTCTGGCTCCTGGACTCCAGCATCTGGTTGCGACAACCAGAAGGAAGGGAAAGGGGGAAAAGGGGGGAGAAAGCAACCGTGAGTACTCATCCAAAGTACTCGCAAGCAAGGAACTACACTACATATGCATGGGTATATGTGTAAGGAGGCCATATCAGTGGGCTGAACTGCAGAATGCCAGAATAAGAGGGGGATAGCTAATCCTGTCGAAGACTACGCTTCTGGTCACCTTCGTCTTGCAACAGGCAGAAGAGGGTAGGTCGAAGTCCTCCAAGTAGCATCTCCAAGTAACATCTCATAGCATAATCCTACCCGGCGATCCCCTCCTCATATCCCTGAGGTAGAGCGACCACCGGTTGTATCTGGCACTTGGAAGGGTGTGTTTTATTAAGTATCCGGTTCTAGTTGTCATAAGGTCAAGGTACAACTCCAAGTCGTCCTGTTACCGAAGATCACGGCTATTCGAATAGATTAACTTCCCTGCAGGGGTGCACCACATAACCCAACACGCTTGATCCCATTTGGCCGGACACACTTTCCTGGGTCATGCCCGGCCTCGGAAGATCAACACGTCGCAGCCCCACCTAGGCTCAACAGAGAGGCCAGCACGCCGGTCTAAACCTAAGCGCACAGGGGTCTGGGCCCATCGCCCATAGCACACCTGCACGTTGCGAGGGCGGCCGAAAGCAGACCTAGCCTAGTGGCGTTCCAGTCCAATTCGGCACGCGCCGCTCCGTCGCTGACGTCTGAAGTGCTTCGGCTGATACCACGACGTCGGGATACCCATAACTACTCCCACGTAGATGGTTAGTGCGTATAGGCTCGTAGCCAACTCAGATCAAATACCAAGATCTCGTTAAGCGTGTTAAGTGTCCGCGAACGCCGAACAGGGCCAGGCCCACCTCTCTCCTAGGCGGTCTCAACCTGCCCTGTCGCTCCGCCACAAAGATCCACACAGAGGGCCGTCGGGACAAAGGTCCTTTCAGCCCCCAATCCGTGGATCACTCGCGGGTACTCTTCGAGCTGACCCGACTTTAGTCACCATCTGTATAGTATGTATGTATGTATAGTATATACCCGTGATCACCTCCCGAGTGATCACGGCCCAATAGTATAGCAAGGCAGACTGACAAGAATGTAGGGCCAATGATGATAAACTAGCATCCTATACTAAGCATTTAGGATTGCAGGTAAGGTATCAACAGATGTAGCGACAATGTCAGGCTATGCATCAGAATAGGATTAACGAAAGCGGTAACATGCTACACTACTCTAATGCAAGCAGTATAGAGTAGAATAGGCGATATCTGGTGATCAAGGGGGGGCTTGCCTGGGTGCTCTGGCAAGAGAGAGGGGTCGTCAACTCCGTAGTCGAACTGGGCAGCAGCAGCGTCGGTCTCGTAGTCTACGGAGAGAAGAGGGGGAAGAAACAATGAATACCAAGTAAACAGATGCATATCGGTGCATGACATGTCAAGAAGCGATGCTAGGCGTGCCCTAACGTGGTATAAGGTGGTACTGGTCAAGGGGGAATCATCCGGGAAAGTATTCCCGGTGTTTCGTGTTTTCAGGCAGAGGAGCCGGAGGGGGAAAGTTGCGGGTTCGATAGGTTAGGGGGGTGGGGTGGACGAACGGACTGCGTATCCGGAATCGTCTCGTCGTTCTGAGCAACTTTCACGTTGAAAATATTTTAATCCGAGTTACGGATTAAAAGATATGAATTTTAAAAGATTTTAACAATTTTGGAATTTAATTATTTATTTAATTAATTCGAAAAAAAATGTATTTATGACGTCAGCATGATGTCATGCTGACGTCAGCAGTCAACAGGGGTTGACTGAGTCAACCCTGACATGTGGGTCCAGTGGGACCCACCTGTCATTCTCTAATTAAATTAATTAGGGTTTAGGTTAATCTAATTACAGTTTAATTAAACTTAACTAGTTAATTAATTTAATTAAACCGGATTAATTAACTTAATTAATTAATAATATTATTAAATCATTTTAATTTTATTAATTATATTCATTGTTTTTATTTATTTTATTATTTATTATTTATTTATTTATATTTTTATTATTATTATTATTATATTTTTATTTTTATTTTTTATTTTTTTTTATGTTCTGGGGCGAGGGCCCCGTTTGTCATAGGCACAGAGGCCTTGCGGGTCGGGCGCGGGTGCGGGCACGCGCCCATCCGGGCCACCAGGGGGGCGCCGGCGATAGCAGGGCACGGCGAGGCCGG
>NC_041384.1:170938257-170944053 GCF_002162155.2 Triticum dicoccoides
GGAAGAGGATACTTATTCTGAATGGTAGCTTGGTTTATAGGACGGTAGTCTTGGACCAATCGGTTTGTCCCATCTTTCTTCTTGACAAAGAGAGAAGGTGCTCCCCAAGGAGAGCAACTTGGGCGGATGAAACCACTTTGAAGAGATTTATCGATTTCCTCCTTAAGCTCAAGGAGTTCATGCGGCGGCATCTTATAGGGTCGCTTGGCTATAGGAGTGGTGCCCGGTTTCAAGTCGATGACGAATTCGACAGCTCTAGCAGGGGGAATCCCTGGGAGTTCTTCAGGAAAGACGTCTAGGAATTCACGCACGACGGGAATGTTTTCAATGCCCTTGAGTGGTGTAACGTTCAATGCGTTTAAGGCATAAAGCCTGGCCTCGGCATTCCGAACCAGATGAGCATCATAGCTAATTATTTCATCAGAAGGGTGTAGCAGATGGACGGTCTTAGTGGCGCAAACGATAGAAGCAGTATGCACCTTTAACCAATCCATTCCCAGAATGAGGTCGATGTTAGACGATTTCAGTATAATGGGCGAGGCACGAAACTCCAACCCTTCGATTTCCACAGGGACGTCAATGCCAACCATGGAGGTCTGACATTGTCCCGCGGGGGTTTTTACCACTACCGAAGTGTTCATCTGCTCATATTTAACATCGTGCTTGTATGCAAAATCTTCTGACATGAATGAATGCGATGCACCTGTATCAAATAAAACGGATGCTGGTACTGAATTTACGAGGAGTGTACCCATCACAGTAGCAGGCTGGTCTTGAGCTTCATTCAGATCGATGTGGTTGGCATGAACACGGCCATAAGACTTGGCATTGTTGTTGCGAGCCTGGTTGTTCCCACGGCCAGTTGCTGGAAGGGCCAGTTGATTCTGTTTCTGGTTGCATTCCCTAGCACGGTGCCCTGGCTGTCCGCACCTGAAACACAACCCATTCTCGGGGGTAGGAACAGGAGCTTGGGGTGGTGGAGTTGGAAGCCTCGGCTGCCTGGTTGGAGCAGCCGGCAGACGAGGTGCAGCATAAGACTGCCTTGGGGCAGGTGCAGTTGGACGGTACATGCTGTTCGGGATCCATATCTTACGCTTCTGCGAGGGCGGGCCCGAAGATGAGCCCGTGTCACGGTTGCGCCTTTGAGAGCTCTGGTGTTCTTGCAGACCAGTCTCGACATTGATGGCCTTGTTCACCAAGGTGGCGAAATCGGCAAAGTCATGCACTAGAAGTGTGAGCTTGATGTCAGCTTGAAGGCCTTCACGGAACTTCTCCTGTCTGCGAGCATCAGTTGCAATGTCTTCTTCAGCATAGCGGGATAAGTCCAGAAACTCCCGCTAATAAGCTTCAACAGTCTTGTTGCCTTGGGTGAGGTTGCGAAACTCACGCTTCTTCCTGTCCATGATTCCCTGAGGAATGAAGCGGGCACGGAAGGCAGCCTGGAAGTCTGGCCAGGTGATGATTGTTCCAACTGGCAGAGTACGCCTGTGGCTGTCCCACCATTGCGCTGCGGGTCCCTTCAGGAAGAAGGAAGCAAAAGTGACATAGCTGGCAGGGGCTACATCAGCAGACTCCATCTCATAGGTGATGTCACGGAGCCAGTCATCAGCATCCAGCGGCTGGGTTGAGCTGCGGTACACACTTGGGTTGAGGCGTATGAAATCCTGCAGAGTTGTTGTGTTTGGATGCTGGTTCATATTGGGGCGAGGAAACTGAGCCATCATGTTTTCCATGAACTGGCGATTCATCTCAAGCTGTTGGATCATACCAGCCATGTACTCAGGCGGTGGTGGGAAGTTGCCACCACGACCACGACCAGCTGGTCTAACCATCCTGCTAATATATAACAGGGGTAGTTCAGTATTGAGAATTTGCATAGACAAGAGTCATTCATGATGAAACATGCATAATGAAAGGAGCACGACAGATACCACATAGATAGCCGGCATAACTTACAAAAGGGGTCGGACATAGAGTTCAGTACACAGAGTTCCGTACATAGACTAAGTCATCATAGGCGGCACGCAGGCTCGCGAGTGCATCTAAAACTAATGAGCAAGACTACATCAGTCCCAGGAGGTATTGTGAAGGTAGCTGTAACCTGACAGCTGGTAGTGAGGCAACGGATAGTCCTCCACGTCAGTGGCCTGGGGGCCGCGGATACTCTGGTGTAGAACCCGACGCTCAGGTGGCAGAAGAGGACCAAGTGCGGGAGAGTAGCCTCCCACCTCTGGCCATCCGACACCGTGGGGCATCACGGTCCTGGCTGGGTAGATCGCAGAACGCGGCAGCTGTCCAGACCGGACAAAGGGGTGCAACCGCGTCAGAGCCCTGTAAAGGTGCTGACGAGTGGTGTACAACTCGTGGCGAAGAGCTCTGTTAGCTCGGTCCAGCCCATCAGCATGCAGAACCAGGCGCTGATGGTGGAAAGGCTCTCGGGTGACGGTGGAGTAGGCGGCAGTGTAGTATCCCTCCGCACCAACGTCAGATGCGATGGGAATGTGCCTGAAAGGGGAAGTGTCCAATGCCTGATACTCTCCACAAAGACGTGTCAGAGCAGCATGAGCCGCATCGTGGACTGCCATCTCGATGGTCACTCCAACACCATGAGCGGTGTGCAGCACGGTAGTGGACTCATACTCCCGAGAGTAGAGGTGGACGATGGCACGGTACTGCTCCTGGTTAAAGTCCTGGTACTCCTCGTAGACGGTGTACTCAGGGTGCCAGCGATAACCCAGATAGGTCATCATATCAGCTAGCACAGCAGGTGATCCTGAGGCACCAATGGCCGCAGTGTGGCGCACGACCTGCCTCGCGGGTTCCATCTGAAAACAAAGATGTTTCAATGGAGTCAAATGACAACACGGGCACTATTCAAAATGCTATCCTGCAAAATAACTATGGCTTATCCAACTTTGGGGTGAACGTGGTAACGGGATCCTAAAGTCAGAGTTAGTAATTTCGTTTAACCCGAGTAGAAAAGAGTTCAGAGTCCCAGAGTAAAGGTTGAGGAGTAAAAGATCCTAGTACCACCCGATGGCGACGTGGGCCCGTAAGGCTCACAGCCAAGTTAGTAAAAGTTTTTGTAACGTCTAGACTCGACTTCGGCCAAGGAGTTGGAAAGGGGATTCCTACAGGCAGTCGGCTCTGATACCAACTTGTGACGCCCCCGATTCAATCGTACACTAATCATGCACGCAAATGTGTACAATCAAGATCAGGGACTCACGGGAAGATATCACAACACAACTCTACAAATACAAATAAGTCATACAAGCATCATAATACAAGCCAGGGGCCTCGAGGGCTCGAATACAAGTGCTCGATCATAGACGAGTCAGCGGAAGCAACAATATCTGAGTACAGACATAAGTTAAACAAGTTGCCTTAAGAAGGCTAGTACAAACTGGGATACAGATCGAAAGAGGCGCAGGCCTCCTGCCTGGGATCCTCCTAAACTACTCCTGGTCGTCGTCAGCGGGCTGCACGTAGTAGTAGGCACCTCCGGTGTAGTAGGGGTCGTCATCAACGGTGGCGTCTGGCTCCTGGACTCCAGCATCTGGTTGCGACAACCAGAAGGAAGGGAAAGGGGGAAAGGGGGGAGAAAGCAACCGTGAGTACTCATCCAAAGTACTCGCAAGCAAGGAACTACACTACATATGCATGGGTATATGTGTAAGGAGGCCATATCAGTGGGCTGAACTGCAGAATGCCAGAATAAGAGGGGGATAGCTAATCCTGTCGAAGACTACGCTTCTGGTCACCTTCGTCTTGCAACAGGCAGAAGAGGGTAGGTCGAAGTCCTCCAAGTAGCATCTCCAAGTAACATCTCATAGCATAATCCTACCCGGCGATCCCCTCCTCATATCCCTGAGGTAGAGCGACCACCGGTTGTATCTGGCACTTGGAAGGGTGTGTTTTATTAAGTATCCGGTTCTAGTTGTCATAAGGTCAAGGTACAACTCCAAGTCGTCCTGTTACCGAAGATCACGGCTATTCGAATAGATTAACTTCCCTGCAGGGGTGCACCACATAGCCCAACATGCTCGATCCCATTTGGCCGGACACACTTTCCTGGGTCATGCCCGGCCTCGGAAGATCAACACGTCGCAGCCCCACCTAGGCAAAACAGAGAGGCCAGCACGCCGGTCTAAACCTAAGCGCGCAGGGGTCTGGGCCCATCGCCCTGAGCACACCTGCACGTTGCGTGGGCGGCCGAAAGCAGACCTAGCCTAGTGGCGTTCCAGTCCAATTCGGCGCGCGCCGCTCCGTCGCTGACGTCTGAAGTGCTTCGGCTGATACCACGACGTCGGGATACCCATAACTACTCCCACGTAGATGGTTAGTGCGTATAGGCTCGTAGCCAGACTCAGATCAAATACCAAGATCTCGTTAAGCGTGTTAAGTGTCCGCGAACGCCGAACAGGGCCAGGCCCACCTCTCTCCTAGGCGGTCTCAACCTGCCCTGTCGCTCCGCCACAAAGATCCACACAGAGGGCCGTCGGGACAAAGGTCCTTTCAGCCCCCAATCCGTGAATCACTCGCGGGTACTCTTCGAGCTGACCCGACTTTAGTCACCATCTGTATAGTATGTATGTATGTATAGTATATACCCGTGATCACCTCTCGAGTGATCACGGCCCAATAGTATAGCAAGGCAGACTGACAAGAATGTAGGGCCAATGATGATAAACTAGCATCCTATACTAAGCATTTAGGATTGCAGGTAAGGTATCAACAGATGTAGCGACAATGTCAGGCTATGCATCAGAATAGGATTAACGAAAGCGGTAACATGCTACACTACTCTAATGCAAGCAGTATAGAGTAGAATAGGCGATATCTGGTGATCAAGGGGGGGCTTGCCTGGGTGCTCTGGCAAGAGAGAGGGGTCGTCAACTCCGTAGTCGAACTGGGCAGCAGCAGCGTCGGTCTCGTAGTCTACCGGAGAGAAGAGGGGGAAGAAACAATGAATACCAAGTAAACAGATGCATATCGGTGCATGACATGTCAAGAAGCGATGCTAGGCGTGCCCTAACGTGGTATAAGGTGGTACTGGTCAAGGGGGAATCATCCGGGAAAGTATTCCCGGTGTTTCGTGTTTTCGGGCAGAGGAGCCGGAGGGGGAAAGTTGCGGGTTCGATAGGTTAGGGGGTGGGGTGGACGAACGGACTGCGTATCCGGAATCGTCTCGTCGTTCTGAGCAACTTTCACGTTGAAAATATTTTAATCCGAGTTACAGATTAAAAGATATGAATTTTAAAAGATTTTAACAATTTTGGAATTTAATTATTTATTTAATTAATTCGAAAAAAATGTATTTATGACGTCAGCATGATGTCATGCTGACGTCAGCAGTCAACAGGGGTTGACTGAGTCAACCCTGACATGTGGGTCCAGTGGGACCCACCTGTCATTCTCTAATTAAATTAATTAGGGTTTAGGTTAATCTAATTACAGTTTAATTAAACTTAACTAGTTAATTAATTTAATTAAACCGGATTAATTAACTTAATTAATTAATTAATAATATTATTAAATCATTTTAATTTTATTAATTATATTCATTGTTTTTATTTATTTTATTATTTATTATTTATTTATTTATATATTTTTATTATTATTATTATTATATTTTTATTTTTATTTTTTATTTTTTTTTTATGTTCTGGGGCGAGGGCCCCGTTTGTCATAGGCACAGAGGCCTTGCGGGTCGGGCGCGGGTGCGGGCACGCGCCCATCCGGGCCACCAGGGGGGCGCCGGCGATAGCAGGGCACGGCGAGGCCGGGGCGCAG
>NC_041384.1:170944127-170971694 GCF_002162155.2 Triticum dicoccoides
AGTGGGGGCTGTCGGTGGTGAGTGGGGGGGAAAGGAGTGGATAAGGTGGGGGGGGAGTGGCCGGCTGGGCCCTGGTGGTGGCCCAGTTGGCCTGTGGTCAGCTGGGCCGAAGCCCAGGGGGTTTCTTTTCTCTTTTTTTTTGTATTGTTTTTCTGTTTTCCTTTTATTTATTTTCTTTTATGTTTTTTTTATTTATCTATAAACACTTAGGCATTTAATAAAAATTTGTTTGTTGCATCATAATTACCCTTGTAATATTCGTCAACCACCGAACAATTTTATTTTAAATTTTGAAAACTTTTATTGTTTTCATCAATTTGAATTTTGAATTTGAACGGTTTCGAATTATTTCGAGGATAGCAACAGTAATCGGGATGACGTGCCCTGATTAGCGTGGGATTACTGTAGCAAGATTATCCGGGCGTTACAATGTTCCACGATGATCTCATCGGATGAACCACGATGTCAAGGACTCAATCGATCCCGTATACAATTCCGTTTGTCTAGCGGTATTTTACTTGCCTGAGATTCGATCGTCGGTATCCAATACCTTGTTCAATCTCGTTACCGGCAAGTCACTTTACTCGTTCCGTAACACATCATCCCGTGATCAACTCCTTGGTCACATTGCGCATATGATGATGTCCTACCGAGTGGGCCCAGAGATACCTCTCCGTTTACACGGAGTGACAAATCCCAGTCTCGATCCGCATAAAACAATAGATACTTTCGGAGATACCCGTAGTGCACCTTTATAGTCACCCAGTTACGTTGTGACGTTTGATACACCCAAAGCACTCGTACGGTATCCAGGAGTTACACGATCTCATGGTCAAAGGAAGAGATACTTGACATTGGCAAAGCTCTAGCAAATGAACTACACGATCTTTTGTGCTAGTCTTAGGATTGGGTCTTGTCCATCACATCATTCTCCTAATGATGTGATCCCGTTATCAACGACATCCAATGTCCATAGCCAGGAAACCATGACTATCTGTTGATCACAACGAGCTAGTCAACTAGAGGCTCACTAGGGACATATTGTGGTCTATGTATTCACACGTGTATTACGATTTCCGGATAATACAGTTATAGCATGAATAAAAGACAATTATCATGAACAAGGAAATATAATAATAATACTTTTATTATTGGCTCTAGGGCATATTTCCAACAGTCTCCCACTTGCACTAGAGTCAATAATCTAGTTCACATCGCCATGTGATTAACACTCACAGGTCACATCGCCATGTGACTAATACCCAAGAGTTTACTAGAGTCAGTAGTCTAGTTCACATCACTATGTGATTAACACTCAATGAGTTTTATGTTTGATCATGTTGCTTGTGAGAGAGGTTTTAGTCAACAGGTCTGAACCTTTCAGATCCGTGTGTGCTTTACAAATCTCTATGTCATCTCCTAGATGCAGCTACCACGCTCTATTTGGAGCTATTCCAAACAACTGTTCTACTTGGAGCTATTCTAAATTATTGCTCCATTATATGTATCCGGTCTCTCTACTCAGAGCTATCCGGATAGGTGTCAAGCTTGCATCGTCGTAACTTTTACGACGAACTCTTTTACTACCTCCATAATCGAGAAAATTCCTTAGTCCACTAGTTACTAAGGATAACTTTGACCGCTGTCCTGTGAGCCATTCTTGGATCACTCTTGTACCCCTTGACTGACTCATGGCAAGGCACACTTCAGGTGCGGTACACAGCATAGCATACTGAAGAGCCTACGTCTTAAGCATAGGGGACGACATTCGTCCTTTCTCTCTATTCTGCCGTGGTCGAGCTTTAAGTCTTAACTTCGTACCTTACAACTCAGGCAAGAACTCCTTCTTTGACTGGTCCATCTTGAACACCTTCAAGATCATGTCAAGGTATGTGCTCATTTGAAAGTATTATTAAGCATTTTGATCTATCCTTATAGATCTTGATGCTCAATGTTCAAGTAGCTTAATCCAGGCTTTCCATTGAAAAACACTTTCAAAATGACCCTATATGCTTTCCAGAAATTCTACGTCATTTCTGATCAACAATATGTCAACAACATATACTCATCAGAAATTCTATAGTGCTCCCACTCACTTCTTTGGAAATACAAGTTTCTCATAAACTTTGTATAAATCCAAATCTTTGATCATCTCATCAAAGCGTACATTCCAACTCCGAGATGCTTACTCCAGTCCTTAAAAGGATCGCTGGAGCTAGCATACCTTTTAGCATCCTTAGGATCGACAAAACTTTTCTGATTGTATTGCATACAACCTTTCCTCACGAAAACTGGTAAGGAAACTCGTTTTGATATCCATCTGCCAGATTTCATAAATACAGCTAATGCTAACATGAATCCGACGGACTTAAGCATCGCTACGGATGAGAAAATCTCATCGTAGTCAACTCCTTGAACTTGTGAAAAACTTTTTGCCACAAGTCGAGCTTCATGGATGGTGACATTACCATCCACGTCCGTCTTCTTCTTAAAGATCCATTTATCTTAATGGCTTGCCGATCATCGGGCAAGTCCACCAAAGTCCATGGATCCGTTCTCGGATTTTATGGCCTCGAGCCATTTATCGGAATCCGGGCCCACCATCGCTCTCCATAGCTCGTAGGTTCATTGTTGTCTAGCAACATGACCTTCAAGACAGGATCACCTTACCACTCCGAAGTAGTACGTGTCCTTGTCGTCCTACGAGGTTTGGTAGTGACTTGATCCGAAGTTTCATGATCAATATCATAAGCTTCCACTTCAATTGGTGTAGGTGCCACAGGAACAACTTCCTGTGCCCTGCCACACACTAGTTGAAGAGACGGTTCAATAACCTCATCAAGTCTCCACCATCCTCCCACTCAACTCTTTCGAGAGAAACCTTTCCTCGAGAAAGGACCCGATTCTAGAAACAATTCATATTGCTTTCGGATCTGAATTAGGAGGTATACCCAACTGTTTTGGGTGTCCTATGAAGATGCATTTTATCCGCTTTGGGTTCGAGCTTATCAATCCTGAAACTTTTTCACATAAGCGTCGCAGCCCCAAACATTTAAGAAACGATAACTTAGGTTTCTCTAAACCATAATTCATACGGTGTCATCTCAACGGAATTACGTGGTGCCCTATTTAAAGTGAATGTGGTTGTCTCTAATGCCTAACCCATGAACAATAGTGGTAATTTGATAAGAGACATCATGGTACGCACCATATCCAATAGGGTGCAACTATGATGCTCGGACACACCATCACACTATGGTGTTCTAGGCGGTATTAATTGCGAAACAATTTCCACAATGTCTTAATTGTGTGCCAAAACTTGTAACTCAGATATTCATCTCTATGATCATATCATAGACATTTTATCCTCTTGTCACAATGATCTGCTACTTCACTCTGAAATTGCTTGAACCATTCAATAATTCAGACTTGTGTTTCATCAAGTAAATATTCTCAACATCTACTCGAATCATCTGTGAAGTAAGAACATAACGATATTCACTGCATGCCTCAGCACTCATTGGACTGCACACATCAAAATGTGTTACTTCCAACAAGTTGCTATCTTGTTCCATCTTATTGAAACCGAGGCTTTTCAGTCATCTTGCCTATGTGGTATGATTTACATATCTCAAGTGATTCAAAATCAAGTGAGTCCGAACGGTCCATTTGCATGGAGCTTCTTCATGCATATATACCAATAGACATGGTTCGCATGTCTCAGACTTTTCAAAAATGAGTGAGTCCAAAGATCCATCAACATGGAGCTTCTTCATGCGTTTTATACCATTTTGACTTACATGGCAGTGCCACAAGTAAGTGGTACTATCATTACTATCTTATATCTTTTGGCATGAAAATGTGTATCACTACGATCGAGATTCAATAAACCATTCCTTTAGGTGCAAGAGCACTTATTCAGGTTTAACACTAGTCTTGATGGTAGAGGGAGCATGCGATGTTAGATCACATCAAACTTGGAAACACTTCCAACACATATCGTTAGCTCACCTTTAGCCAGTCTCCGTTTTATTCCGTAGCTTTTATTTCGAGTTACTAACACTTAGCAACCGAACCGGTATCTAATACCCTGGTGCTACTAGGAGTACTAGTAAAGTACACATTAACATAATGTATATCCAATATACTTCTATCGACCTTGCCAGCCTTCTCATGTACCAAGTATCTAGGGTAATCTTGCTCCAGTGGTTGTTCCCCTTATTACAGAAGCACTTAGTCTCGGGTTTGGGTTCAACCCCGGGTTTCTTCATTGGTGCAGCAGCTGATTTGCCGTTTCATGAAGTATCCCTTCTTGCCCTTGCCCTTCTTGAAACTAGTGGTTTCACCAACCATCAACAATTGATGCTCCTTCTTGATTTCTACTTTCGCGGTGTCAAACATCGCGAATACCTCAAGGATCATCATATCTATCCCTGATATGTTATAGTTCATCACGAAGCTCTAGCAACTTGGTGGCAATGACTTTGGGGAAACATCACTATCTGATCTGGAAGATCAACTCCCACTCGATTCAAGCGATTGTTGTACTCAGACAATCTGAGCACAAGCTCAACGATTGAGCTTTTCTCCCTTAGTTTGCAGGCTCAGAAAATCGTCGGAGGTCTTATACCTCTTGACATGGGCACGAGCCTGAAATCCCAATTTCAGCCCTCGAAACATCTCATATGTTCCGCGATGTTTCAAAAAAAACGTCTTTGGTGCCTCTACTTAAACCATTTAACTGAACTATCACGTAGTTATCAAAACGTGTATGTCCGATGTTCGCAACATCCACAAACGACGTTTGGGGTTCAGCACACTAAGCGGTGCATTAAGGACATAAGCTTTCTACTGTCCGCATAATTGCTACTATCAACTTTCAACTATATTTTCTCTAGGAACATATCTAAAACAGTAGAACTAAAGCGCGAGCTACGACATAATTTGCAAAAAGGTCTTTTGACTATGTTCAAGATAATTAAGTTCATCTTATGAACTCCCACTCAGGTAGACATCCCTCTGGTCATCTAAGTGATCACATGATCCGAGTCAACTAGGTCGTGTCCGATCATCACGTGAGACGGACTAGCCAACGTCGGTGAACATCTTCATGTTGATCGTATCTGCTATACGACTCATGCTCGACCTTTCGGTCTCCGTGTTCCGAGGCCATGTCTGCACATGCTAGGCTCGTCAAGTTAACCCTAAGTGTTTTCGCTGTGTAAAACTGTCTTACACCCGTTGTATGTGAACGTAAGAATCCATCACACCCGATCATCACGTGGTGCTTAGAAGCGACGAACTGTAGCAACGGTGCACAGTTAGGGGAGAACACTTCTTGAAATTGTTGTAAGGGATCATCTTATTTACTACCGTCGTTCTAAGCATACAAGATGCATAAACATGATAAACATCACATGCAATCAAATAGTGACATGATATGGCCAATATCATTTTGCTCCTTTTGATCTTCATCTTCGGGGCTCCATGATCATCATCGTCACCGGCATGACACCATGATCTCCATCATCATGATCTCCATCATCGTGTCTTCATGAAGTTGTCACGCCAACGACTACTTCTACTTCTATGGCTAACGCGTTTAGCAATAAAGTAAAGTAAGTTACATGGCGTTCTTCAATGACACGCAGGTCATACAAAAAATAAAGACAACTCCTATGGCTCCTGCCGGTTGTCATACTCATCGACATGCAAGTCGTGAATCCTATTACAAGAACATGATCAATCTCATACATCACATATCATTCATCACATTCTTCTTGGCCATATCACATCACATAGCATACCCTGCAAAAACAAGTTAGACGTCCTCTAATTGTTGTTGCATGTTTTACGTGGCTGTTATGGGTTTCTAGCAAGAACGTTTCTTACCTACGCAAGACCACAACGTGATATGCCAATTGCTATTTACCCTTCATAAGGACCCTTTTCATCGAATCCGTTCCGACTAAAGTGGGAGAGACTGGCACCCGCTAGCCACCTTATGCACCAAGTGCATGTCAATCGGTGGAACCTGTCTCACGTAAGAGTACGTGTAAGGTCGGTCCGGGCCGCTTCATCCCACAATACCGTCGAAACAAGATTGGACTAGTAACGGTAAGCATATTGAACAACATCAACGCCCACAACTACTTTGTGTTCTACTCGTGCAAAGAATCTACGCAATAGACCTAGCTCATGATGCCACTGTTGGGGAACGTAGCAGAAATTCAAAAAAATTCCTACGTATCACCAAGATCTATCTATGGAGAGACCAACAACGAGTAGAAAGGAGAGTGCATCTACATACCCTTGTAGATCGCTAAGCGGAAGCGTTCAAGTGAACGGGGTTGATGGAGTCGTACTCGTCGTGATTCAAATCACCGATGACCAAGTGCCGAACGGACGGCACCTCCGCGTTCAACACACGTACAGCCCGGTGACGTCTCCCACGCCTTGATCCAGCAAGGAGAGAGGGAGAGGTTGAGGAAGACTCCATCCAATAGCAGCACAACGGCGTGGTGGTGGTGGAGGAGCGTGGCAATCCCGCAGGGCTTCGCCAAGCACCATGGGAGAGGAGGAGGAGGGAGAGGGGCAGGGCTGCACCAACGAGAGATCAAATCGCGTGTTATGGGCAGCCCCTAGGCCTCATATATATAGGGGGGAAGGGGGCTGCGCCCCCTTTAGGGTTTCCCACCCCAAGGGGTGGCGGCCAGCCTCCAGATGGCATCTGGTGCGGCGGCCAAGAGGGGGGAGGAGTCCATCCTCCCCAAGGCACCTCGGAGGTGCCTTCCCCCTCGAGGACTCTTCCCTCTAGGGTTCCCTAGGCGCATGGGCCTCTTGGGGCTGGTGCCCTTGGCCCATGTAGGCCAAGGCGCACCCCCTACAGCCCATGTGGCCCCCCGGGGCAGGTGGCCCCACCCGGTGGGCCCCCGGGACCCTTCCGGTGGTCCCGGTACAATACCGATGACCCCGAAACAGGACTTCCTATATATAAATCTTTACCTCCGGACCATTCCGGAACTCCTCGTGACGTCCGGGATCTCATCTGGGACTCCGAACAACATTCGGTAACCACATACAAGCTTCCTTTATAACCCTAGCGTCATCGAACCTTAAGTGTGTAGACCCTATGGGTTCGGGAGACATGCAGACATGACCGAGACGTTCTCCAGTCAATAACCAACAGCGGGATCTGGATACCCATGTTGGCTCCCACATGTTCCACGATGATCTCATCGGATGAACCACGATGTCAAGGACTCAATCGATCCCGTATACAATTCCGTTTGTCTAGCGGTATTTTACTTGCCCGAGATTCGATCATCGGTATCCAATACCTTGTTCAATCTCGTTACCGGCAAGTCACTTTACTCGTTCCGTAACACATCATCCCGTGATCAACTCCTTGGTCACATTGCGCATATGATGATGTCCTACCGAGTGGGCCCAGAGATACCTCTCCGTTTACACGGAGTGACAAATCCTAGTCTCGATCCGCATAAAACAATAGATACTTTCGGAGATACCCGTAGTGCACCTTTATAGTCACCCAGTTACGTTGTGACGTTTGATACACCCAAAGCACTCCTACGGTATCCAGGAGTTACACGATCTCATGGTCAAAGGAAGAGATACTTGACATTGGCAAAGCTCTAGCAAATGAACTACACGATCTTTTGTGCTAGTCTTAGGATTGGGTCTTGTCCATCACATCATTCTCCTAATGATGTGATCCCGTTATCAACGACATCCAATGTCCATAGCCAGGAAACCATGACTATCTGTTGATCACAACGAGCTAGTCAACTAGAGGCTCACTAGGGACATATTGTGGTCTATGTATTCACACGTGTATTACGATTTCCGGATAATACAGTTATAGCATGAATAAAAGACAATTATCATGAACAAGGAAATATAATAATAATACTTTTATTATTGCCTCTAGGGCATATTTCCAACATGACGCACAAGGCAGAGGCTCGAATCCGTCGAAGATAAAGTCTCCGCGGATATCGGCCGTGTAGCTTAAGCTTCCAAACCTGACTTGACGGCCAGGGGCGTAGCTTTCAATCTGCTCCAGATGGCCAAGCGAATTGGCCCGCACTGCAAAGTCGTCGAATACAAAAATCTGTCCGGGGAGAAAAGTCTCACCCTGGACTGCATCGCTAACGATGATAGAAGGAGCCATCAAGCCTAACGGCGACGACACAGAGGAACTCTCAATGAAAGCACCAATGTCGGTGTCAAAACCGGCGGATCTCGGGTAGGGGGTCCCGAACTGTGCGTCTAGGCGGATGGTAACAAGAGGCAGGGGACACAAAGTTTTACCCAGGTTCGGGCCCTCTTGATGGAGGTAAAACCCTACGTCCTGCTTGACTAATATTGATGATATGGGTAGTACAAGAGTAATCTACCACGAGATCAGATAGGCTAAACCCTAGAAGCTAGCCTATGGTATGATTGTATGTTATTGTTGTCCTACGGACTAAAACCCTCCGGTTTATATAGACACCGGAGAGGGATAGGGTTACACAAGGTCGGTTACAAAAGAAGAGATATGCATATTCGTATTGTCTAGCTTGCCTTCCACGCCAAGTAGAGTTTCATCTGGACACGAGACGAAGTCTTCAATTTAGTATCTTCATAGTCTAACAATCCGGTCAAAGGTTATAGTCCGGCTGTCCGGAGACCTCCTAATACAGGACTCCCTCACACGTCATCACAGGAGGGAGCTTGAGGAGCCTAGGGACATTCATATCGAATTTCACCCGGATAAGCAGACTTATGTCGCAACCATGTTACCACCGTCGATGCACCGTATCACGACAACAACTCCCCAGCCTAGTTGCCTCGCAGCCTGTTGGGCGCCGCACTGAGTTGGGGTGATAAGGCAAGCTCGACGGTGCCGCGTGCATTGTCCCATCGATGCTTGTGCGTGTTGGCGAGCAAGCCCGCCGCGCCAGGGTGGCAATCTTCTTTTGACTCTAAATATATTTACCATCTGCAGTTCCATGTCCAAGTTAACTATGACTTACAACATGTGCTATACAATGTGCATCCTCACATGATGACCATGCATATTTCTTTGGCATGCATTATTACATTTTTTTGGTTGATATTAATATAGTTGGGCGATGTTTCTGATAAACTGCCGAGCGTGCTGAACTAATCAAAGAGCCTCCAACAAAGAAGCCCAGGCTTGAAGAGACTCTGACATGACACATGTTACGTCTTGGTGGCATGCTACCACGATGGAACCCCTCTGTGATGAAATATATGTTTTTGTATATGGTATAACACCGTGCCGCCTGTGAAAGCCAGAAAAATAAGCTCGACTAGCTCTCGTCCAGACAAAATTAATAAAGAATAAATTATAAATGCTTGTTGATGTTGAACTAAGAAATATTCTCGTTCATAATTATCACTCTTCTGCATTATTTATTTTCACTTGTTTAGTGACTTCATCGTTCATCTAACACTTTTGAAGAACTCTATGGAAAGGAACATGCGACTCATGTAGAGTATGTCTGATTCTAGAGTGCCCTATTCTACATATAGTAAAATAATAAAGAAAATATATAAATTATTATTGGAAGAGTCTGTACATCTTTGTTTCGTCAAACATCGTTGGCAACGCACCGTATTATGCTACTCCATATACTAGACTCATGTCGTGGCTCGTTCAGTTGCTACACACGAACAACACACGGCACCCATTGACGCACGCAAAGAAGCACTTCCCCTGCATCGATCCCGGCACCGACACCACACCTCCTCTGGTCGCCACCCGCTGGCCGCAGTAGGAGAAGCACGTCACAGACGAGCCACTGCAGGTGCTTACGTGAGGCTGCGGCTGCTGCTGCTGCTGGATGGGCGGCGGCGCCAGTGCTGAGGAGCCACGGCAAGGGCTTGTGTGAGGCGGCTGCTGCTGGATCGGTCGTGGCGGCGCCAGCGAGCCGGTAATGCTCATCTTGACCCCGCGCAGCATGAGCTCGACAAGAAGCCACGCCGTGTTGCGCGCGTCGTCCAGCCCGCAGTGCAGGCGTCCCTCCCAGTCCAGTACCGCCGCGCGGACCGCCTCCTGCAGGGTGAACCGCCCTCCGCCGCCGAGCGCCGCCTGGAAGGGGACCCTCAGGTTGATCCACTGATCGAAGTAGGAGGGCTTCTCGATGCCCTTGAAGCGGCACTCGAACTCGAGCATGGTGCGGCAATCCCAGTCTCCCCACGTGACGACGGCCAATCGGCCGCCGCATCTCTTGTCCCCTGCCCCCCGTCGTCGCCGCGCTCAGCCAAGCGTCGTGCAGCCGGAGCGCCTGGCCGAGGTCGACGCCGCCGTCGACGTCCTCCTGCCGGATGCCGGTGAGGTCCCTGCAGAACTGGGTGAGCACGGGGTGGTGTTTCGGGCGGATGTAGCGGCGAAACGCGGACTCGAGGCGGCCGGTGGCGGCGTCGACGAGGACGGCGGGGAACTCGATGATCTGTAGATCCGCGCGTCCTTCTCGCACGTCGCCTCGAAGTCCACTAGTTGAAATCTTGCTGCAGCTCATGGCCCCCTGTGCGCACGGCACTCTGCCCGCCGCCATGATCGGCTCCATGCTGTTCGCCAACATACCCGCGCTCTGAGCAGGAGCGGATCGCCTCGCAAACTCAGTACCGGGTAAACTCGGGATTGAATCAGTGTGAGCAAGCGAAAACCAGGGCGGCGATATCCCCCTCTTAAAGCCGCGGCACCGGAGCAAACACTGTACGAGGCGAAATCGGATTCATTTTCGTGGTCGTTCGCGCAGGCGCATCCGGATCCCAGGCGGACCTGGCAACCGACCTCATGACGAGCTTCTACGCTTTGGTAAGAACAGTTAACCAAAACATACCAAAGGCTGTGATTGGCGGGAAAAAGAAAGGACTGCCACGCACGCTGCCCGTTCGGTTTTGCGCCACTCTCCGGAGTGGAGTTCCCCCGCCCCGCACCGCACGTACTCGGTGCTGGCAGTTCGAGTTCAATTCACAGCGTTCTTTACCAACCGTTTGGTTTCTCGGTTTCGGGCATAGTTCCAACCTCCCAGTTCGCACACGCACCTACGTAGGACGCTGCGGAAGAACAACCGGCTGGAGGAGCCGGAGATCGATCGATGGGGGCGGACGATGGTCGTCGCGACGACGACGGCTGGCAGTGCCGGCCGCTGGGGCTCCTGATCGGCCTGCCGTTCGCCGCCCTCGCGTTAGTGCTCTCGCTCGCCGGCGCCGTCGTCTGGATCCTCGGGTGCGTGCGCGTCTCTTCCTGGCTGCTCCCTCGACCCTCATGCATGCCAGCCCCATCTTCTGGGTGCTTGCGACATTGGCTTAAACTTTGGTTTCTCTGCTTCGGCTTGTTAGCATAACGTGAGTGTGTGTCTGAACTCGTTTTCTCTTGGTAGGTCGGCGCTGAGCTGCGTGTGCCCGTGCTGCGTGTGCTGCGCGGCGGTGGCGAACCTGGCGGTGGGCCTCGTCCAGATGCCCGTCAAGGTCATCCGCTGGTTCATCAGGCAGATCCCCTGCTAGGCTGCTCAATTGTACTTCTGAAGTAAATGTTGTCATCTTGTTTTCAGTTGTACTCCCTCCGTCTGAAATTACTTGTCATAGAAATAAATAAAAGTAGATGTATCTAGAATTAAAATGCGTCTAGATACATATATTTTTATTGTAAGTATTTCCGGACAGAGGGAGTAGTTTGCATGCTTGCTGAACGAGAGGCCGGAGATATGATTTGGTCGTGTTTCCTTCCCACGTCTCACCTAAATAAACGACGCCGCGTAGAGGCAAAACATGTTCTTTCTCGAGACATTTTAGGACGATGCTTTTCACGACCCTGACACAACTTCATATGTATCTCTTATATGAATCTGGATGGTTGAAACGGGAAACGAACGATTGTACTTCCTCCGTTCGGAATTATTTGTCGCAGGTATGGATGTGATGTATTTTAGTTTTAGATACATCCATTTCTGCGACGAGTAATTTGGAACGGAGAGATTAAAAGTTAACATGAGCTCCAGTTTTTTAGGGTGCAACCCATTTTGCATTCTTAGCATCTACTCTGGACGTGTACAATCTGACCTCTCAAACGTCTAATCAGACAACTTGAACATTGTTCGGACAGATGAGGGGAGGAAAGGAGTGTCCCAAGCACAACCCTCACTTTGTCCCAACGTGTCCGGTAAGTCCACAAATTCCTATATTCAATTCATATGTGGGAAGGATATGAGGATGTTCGGGCAGCCCTCTATGTAGGATGCGGCCTACCTCGGACCACATTTTCTCTTTCTTCATGCCCATCAATCAGATGCATTTGACTGGGCAATTTGGGAGAATGTAGGGGACATGGTTACATGCATGCACAAATAAAGACTCAAAACGGACACGCCCGGTCACTGACCGAGCACATCCACGGATGTTTGGGGATCAAAATTAGTCAGTCCTGATTATATATGCTCTTACAAGCTTTGGGTCGGCCTCAGGAGGTCCACCTTGACGAGGCGGTGCTTATGAAATTACTTGGAGAGTAGGCGACGGTTCTCAAATTAAGATCTGGGAAGATCCATGGATACCGAGCAGTCCTACACAGAAAGTTATGACATCGAGAGGTAAAATTTTGATTATAAGAGTTTCTGAACTCATTGATGCCGAAAAAAGGACGTGGGATGAACAATTATTAAATGATATATTTTGGCCTATTGATGTGCAACGAATTATGAACATTCCTTTGGCAATGGGTATGATGGATGATTTTGTCTCATGGCACTTTAACAGAAGTGGGATTTTTTTGTTAGACCGGCTTATCATGAAGAATGGCTTACCACGAAAGTTGAGAATGACAAACTCAGTTCAAGCCTCAAGTACTAGTCCAGTCTGGCGAACCATTTGGAAATTGCGTGTGCCGACAAAAATAAAAATCCATGTGTGGAGAGCTTTGCTTGGAGCAATTCCTTGTTACGGAGTCCTTGCGAATAGGCATATGATAACAACTCCCTCCTTTTCGGTTTATATGGCTTATCTCAAAATCTTAGTTTTTTCATTTTATAAGGCTCAATTTGGTTGTTCCTCATCACAAGTTCAGATTCCAAGGTGCATTAAATCGTTGCATGCAAGTATTAAGAGAAAATTGACCAATGTGTGTACTTTATGCATGCATGCATTGCAATTAATACATTGGTAAACATAATTTTTTGAGGAAAACAAGAGCATTAATTGGGTGCTTTTGCAAATTACAAAAAGTATTCCATCACTCACCATCTATCTTGGTTGGTGGGATTTTTGAATTGAGCCCATAAACTGGAAAGAAGGGAGTAGTTCCCAATGCCTGCTTTGTACATCCGACTATGAGAGAATTAGGCACGCTTTGTTTCTGTGCCCAAGGGTGCAAGAAATATGGCGAATTCTTGGTCTGGGACCCTTGATCAATGAGGTATGTACATCTGAAAGGGAAGGGGGTCTGTGCCGGCGGATATGCTACTGTCCAGGAGTCAAATTCAGTCATTGGTGGCTGATGTTAACCGCAATGATCTACTGGCCATAGGTGTCTAGTATGTGTGGTGGGAGCGTCGCCAGTTCACTCATGGTGAGCTCCTTTTTGAGCCAACGAGATCAGCACAAGCAATTTTAGCTTTGGCAAAAAACTTCACACATGCACAATTCAAAAATATGAGAATCAGGAGACATGGATGGAACAAGCCGCTGGATGGTCTAGTTAAACTCAATGTTGATGTTACATTTGATCAAGACAGAGGTACTGGAAGTACGGGTGCAAGTTTACGTGATGACACAACTTTTTTCTTGGCTGCATCTTGTGTTGATATTCCGTTCATGAAAGATGTTGGGACAGCAGAAGCTCGGGGTCTTAGGGATGGGCTTCTTCTGGCT
Source organism: Triticum dicoccoides (assembly GCF_002162155.2). Classification (NCBI taxonomy): domain Eukaryota; kingdom Viridiplantae; phylum Streptophyta; class Magnoliopsida; order Poales; family Poaceae; genus Triticum; species Triticum dicoccoides. The sequence continues at coordinate 170,958,030 of NC_041384.1, forward strand.
AATGATATGGGCTGCAACAAAATCTACGTGGAGGTGGATTGTATGGAGGTAATTGAGATCATGCAGAATGGCGGCAATTCCCTTGGCCCAGCGGCAGCAATCTATGAAGAATGCTCTTTTTAGCTCGCATTTTTTTTCGATATATTTTCATCACTGTCCTAGGGAGGCTAATATGGCGGCGGATATATTTTCTAGGAACCTGGAGACTTCTCGAATAATTCTCTAGAAGTTGGAGCCTCCGAGGTTTTTAGTAGACGTTTTGTCAAACGATGTATCTTTATTCTCACATGAAATATAAATCGCCATAATGGCATTTCCTAAAAAAAAGAGTATCTTCAACTTATACAAATCAAACCAAAGGAGCCCTGAGTCGGGCTTTTTTTGTTAAGGGTCAGTTGGGGTTTTTTGCTCTTTATTTTGATGATCATTCGGGCTTTTTTTTGCTGGGCACATTCTTAACCACAAGCGCATCAAAAGATAGATGGGCTGACAGGTCCCACCGGACGGCCCGCGCCGCAGAGCCCAACCGCGACCGAATTCTATCTACCTGTACACGTATGGCATGCTTCTGGAAGCTTCCATCCCTTACTAATTTCCTCGCAACCCGGTGCGAGCCGCCTTTCCCGTCACGAGCACGAGACGGAACCGGGCACCGAGGCCACCCACGGCTCGGCGCAGCGGCGTGCGATAAGGGAGACCGACCGAGGGAGCGAGCGAACCTCTCCGGTGAGGGGACGGGGACGACAAGGCCGGCAAGATTCGAGGGGCCGGCGGAACCAAGCGGAAGGCAGCAGAGTCGTCGTCCACGCGGGGCGGCCGCCGGCGGACGGAGCCGGCAGCTCCGGCGCCCAAAGAGATGGGGGTCGACTACTACAAGGTCCTCGGCGTCGACCGCGGCGCCAGCGACGACGACCTCAAGAAGGCCTACCGCAAGCTCGCCATGCGGTGGCACCCAGACAAGAACCCCACCACCAAGAAGGAGGCGGAGGCCAAGTTCAAGCAGATCTCCGAGGCGTACGAGGTTGCTTTTCTTTTTTGATCTCCTCCTGCCAAGATTAGATTTCCTTTTTCTTCCGCTCTTGAACAGTTAGCGAAATCTGTTCATCGCCAATCATGAAAGTTCACGTTTTGATCCTTGTGTATCTGTGTATGCGATCAATTCAGATCGACAGTCCTTGCGGTAGGTCTGTCTGATGGAAAGATTTCCTTCAAGTGCAAGTTTGGACATAATGGTGTATGCCCTTTGTTGTTGCTGTAGGTCTTACTGCACCCAGCGATATGATCTGCTATCCTTTAAACTTTTAATTGTGTACGCTGGAGATAGGTAGAATTGCATTGCATCTTTGTTTAGAATCCGGGAGTTAGAAATAATGTTAAGTAGGGACCCTAAACAACTGTTGCAAGTTCAAAGACACTTATCTGTTGATGCAAACATTAATCCACTCCTTTGGCATCTTTTAGCGCAAGCATCTGTCATGGTTAAATTGGCAATTACTACATTGTTCATTGGTTGGTATTTTCTGTTGTACAGTTTAGAAACGATATTTTGGACCGGATCCTGCCATTTTTTAGCAAGTTTAACTTCCAATAATTAGTTAAGACTTAAGACTCTACTTCCAGCCATTTACTATAAATGTGCATTGATGCTATGTGTTGCCTTATGACCTTTCAGGTCCTTAGCGACTTCCAGAAACGCACAATATATGACCAGCTAGGGGAAGAAGGGCTCAAGGGACAGCCGCCTCCAGGGGCAGGAGGTCCTGGTGCATCTTCTTTCTACCCTGGTGGTGGCCAGTCAACCTCATTTCACTTCAATCCGAGGAGTGCGGATGATATATTTGCTGAGTTTTTTGGATTTTCTGGGCCTTCCTTCCTGGGTGGCATGCCGGGTGGCAGCATGAGAGGGGAACCAAGATCTTATGGTGGGGGCGTGTTTAGCAACGAGTATCTCGCTAAGCGATTTGCAGAGGGTTCTGCCGGCAATATGCCGCGCCCATCACACAAACCAGCACCCATTGAGAATCAGCTTTCAGTGACCCTTGCGGATTTGTATAAGGGTGTGGCCAAAAAGATGAAAATCTCAAGAGAGGTCATAGAGACCAGTGGGTAAGCTTCCTTGAATTTCCTGAACTTTTCATCTAAGCACGTCGATGTGAGAAATCGCGGTATGTAACCTCCTATAGGCTATAGGGATTCAACGGATTATCGGTGGTGAATTAATTGCATTAGAAACTTTTATTTGGAGCAAGCATATTGTTCTTCAATGGGCTGTGTGTGTCCACTGTTGTTGTGACAAATTAATTTAGTTTCTATGGCCTGTGTGTGTCCACTATTGTTGTGACAAATTAATTTAGTTTCCACTCAACTATTAGAAATAGCAGTGTAATTTTTTCATAGTAGTCAACTTATCAAGATGGCCTTGTGAAGCTAAGTTGCATTTTGTTGTTTAGCGGCTGGCTTTATACTTTCTGGATAGAATTGAGAATTTGTTTTGAGCCATAGATTATCTGGTATTTGTATAGTTTTTGTAGCACAGGGATGATACCTATGATAGCTATTAATAACTGCAGCAGTCCTTTTGATTTTCTTATTTCCTTGCTGAGCACAAGAAACCAGTCTCTTCATTGCTCACTCTTTCTATTCAATCTTACAGCTATGCAGTATGAATAGCATGTTTTTCATGAGTTTTACTTGTACACTGATACAAGTCGGAATCCGACTCGGATTCGGCTATCCAAGTTGGGAATTTTTTTGGATTGACTTTTTATTCTTCACATAGGTGGGGAAAACGGATAACTAATCTAATTTTAGTGCAAGTGGTGACAATAGTTAACACTTATGTTGTAAATTATGTAACAATAGTTGGGAAAACGGATAACTAATCTAATTTTAGTGCTAGTGGTGACAATAGTTAACACTTATGTATGTTGTAAATTATGTAACAACAGATTAACTTGCCAAAAAAAATGCAAGTGCTGTTGTTATAGTATGTTCTGCATGGGCGTACTTGGATGCGGACGTGAGTGTCAGAATCCGACTCGGATTCTGCTGTACAGTTTGTTAAAAAATCTGGACATGCCAAATAACACCTGTTTTCTGACACGTTTTCTCTGAAGAGATGGTCGTTACATGTTTCCTTTTAGGATAGCTTTTCATCTTTCCCTTGTGAATACCTTCTGATCTTTTTCCAGTTGGTCTGCTTTGCTAACACGTAGAGAACATTCGAAAAAGGGCTAGGTTCATGTATATGCATATTAATTGTTGCCTAATTTTCTGTAGTCAGTGCCCAGGTGGGTATTCTTGTTAACCATTTTTTCATGTGATAGTGAAGCCCTGCATAGGTCATTCTACAGTGCAGGCTGCATAGGCATCAGGTGGTCTAGCTTTGATGTGTCTTTAAGAGACACTTCTGAAATTGTTATGTCTTCATGGTTGTCATTTCCACCCTAAGGGTGTGTGCATTGTGTTGATGTTTGCTTATGTTAGGCAAAAATTTTATGGATGGTGTTTAAATATATTTAGCTGTGTGGCTATGTTCTTGTGAATACCTTGTGTTATGCTTTGACATAAAGATATCAATGTATTGTTTCAGGACCATGCTTTATTGGTGCCCGCTTGCTAATTTTACTTACATTTTCAGGAGAGTTTCACAGGTAGAAGAAATTCTGACGATAGATGTGAAGCCCGGTTGGAAGAAGGGGACAAAGATCACCTTCCCTGAAAAGGGAAATGAATCTCCAAGCATGATGCCTGCTGATATTGTCTTCATCATTGAAGAGAAGCCCCATGATGTTTTCACCAGGGAAGGAAACGATCTTGTCATGACACAGAAGATCTCCTTGGTGGAAGCATTGACTGGCTATACCGTGCAACTCACAACGCTCGACGGGCGGAGCTTGTCTAGACAAGTTAACTCGGTAATCCACCCTAGCTATGAAGAGGTGATCCCTGGAGAGGGGATGCCAATACCCAAGGAGCCCGGTAAGAAGGGAAATCTGCGCGTTAAGTTCAGCATCAAGTTCCCTTCCAGGCTGACATCTGACCAGAAAGCTGGGATCAAAAGGCTGTTGGGTTCTTAGCCCTGTGTGCCATTTTCTATAGACTGATGAAAGCGACTGTGAATATCTCCAGCATGTGGCTAGGTAGATTTCTATCTGTCCGGTTTGGACAATGAGCGGAATTGGTCTTGGTTATTCCGTTTACATACCTGTAGAAATGATGTTGTCATTCTATGTGTTGTTTTTCCCCATAACTTGGTAGAGGCTTTTTCACATATGTGACCAGGCTGGTTGTTGTCAATGTTTTAATCTGTTCTTCCTCGGGATTGCAGGAAGGTTTGAGTCCAGAAACGTTATACAGATTTTGTCCCCTGTTGTGTCAGGATAATTCCGCTGTGTTATATATATTTGAACTAGCTATGGTCCTGTGTACAAATGACATAGGAACTATGGTGCATTCTCAGTACCAATTTAGTGTACAAATGACACGGGAAGTCTGATGCATTCTCAGAACCAATTTATGCTATACATGAGCTTCGTCAGCTAGACCATCTCTATTATATAGAGCACAGGGAAGTCTGGATTTTTAAAGTAAGGGCGTGTCCAACGTTGACTCTCAAAACGCCCACATTCTCCCCTTTGAGTGAAATTGTAGCAGAAGAAAGGAAAATCCATGGACGAGCCGCTCCACCTGAACGTGTCTGAATTCCAATACGGTTGGGCCATTTTTCTTTCACTCCGTCCATGTTTCTTCCTTGCTCAGAATCCGCATCCTCCTGTGGATGCCCACATACGTCCGAAAGTGTCCAATATGTTGGGCCATTTTTCTTTCACTCCGTCCCTGATTCTCCCTTGCTCAGCATCTGCATCCTCCTCTATCTCTTTGGCCGCCACCCGGGCATTGTTGGATGTCTGCGGACTTTGTAGGCATGAGGCAAGGGGGCTCAACCTTTTGGAAAAACATGCATGCTTCATTTCATGAGCAAAGTCATTCACGCCTTACGACTTAGCACGTGATCCATGAACGCAATGTGAAGTTGCTAGGCCATCAATGGTCGCAGTAGATTACACAAGTGGAGAGAAAGTGCCCACCAGGCTCTTCAACCATGTAGATTGTAAGTTTTTGCTTTCTGCTGCTCTACATGTTGGTCATGCATTCACTAAATATTGCAACTCGATAATCACCCCCTTGTATAGCTTGGACGCGCTGTCATGCACTACCACAGAACTAAGGGCTGGCAATTTACATTCATACATTGTTTGATGAAACTTATGGGGCACAATGCATGAGACGACATATGCGGTTGACTCAAGTATCGTTGAATTTAAAATCGATGAATTTGAAAAACTTGTTGAACATCCAGTTATCTCAGATGTAATATTTATATTTAAACTATTGTTGTACTAAGGGATACTTACATGTTATTTATTGATGAAATATGCCATTTTCTATTATTATCTTGAGTATTGCGGACTTGGGGAAAAAAAACAAAGACAGGCATTTAAGGGACATCATTGGATGGTCGGCTTCTGTATTCATGTCTACGGACGAGTCTGGAGAGGCCCCAGGCAAATACCTGTGACCATTTTGAGGGTCGAGATGCCCTAACACCATTCTCTGCTAAACTTGCATATCAAACGTGTGTATGGAGGATGAGTGTATATGGTCTAACTGACGAGGCGTGTCAGAAAGTAAAAAAAAAGAGAGCTAGAGACACAGCACAGAAGACTTGATGGTCTGAGTCCAACATTGCATAGCAGAAGAACTAACGAAAGGAAGGGTACAAAGAAGATAACTCGGTCCTCACACACAAAACCAAAAGCCTTTACAAGTACGAGCGTTTATTACTGCACATCTGAGCTCTCTCATCTGATGGAAACAACCAGTCTTACCATCTGCAATGTAGCTGTTTGACCTCACAAGGGAACACTTTAGCAGATAACTGAAAAACAAAAAACAAATAACGAAGAAGAGATCCGTCCATGTCGTCTCCGAGGCAATGCAACTCGAGCGCCGGAAACCATCAGACCATATTCACAGCAGTCACCTCATCAGGCGGCCTTCGCCTGCAAAGATTTGAGCAAGATAAATAAGATTGCGGCATTAACATGGCTCTTGGATCATACAAGGAAAAAATGTTTATAACTCCATATTTGTCTTCTCTACAACCATGGTTAGCATTGACCATACCAATCCAATTGTTGAAAGGTTTTCATCTTGTTATTTATACTCTTTGACTAGCTGATTTTGACCTTTTGAGGGTCTTGGTTGATTAGAAAAATATGCGATATGTTCTTGGGGTAACCAAGAGGAAGAATTATTTTTAGTAAATTACCTTTCCTGGGGTAACCAAGAACAGAAAAAATATGTTATGTTGCTTGGATTAATCAAGAAAACTTTCAATTTATTTGGTCGTTCAATGTTGCCAAAGCTGTATAATCATATTCCAGTTAGAAACAGCTCATATTGGTTCCTCTTTACATGTATTCAGATTAGGAGATACCGGAATAATTGAGGGGAAGCTTACCCTTTTCTCCTCCTCGATCTTAGCTTTGATGTACGAGTAGAGGGCAACACCAGCTATTGCAACGCAAGTCCCGATTCCAGTCTGTGTGGTAATTTTGTTGCCTGCTCACACAAGATTTAGCAAGGGTTAAAACTAGGCATAAACCCATGCCACAGAAAAAAGGACAATTGGGCAAATAATATTTAGTCATAATAAATAATGGGACATTTTATTTACCAAAAATGATGATCGAGAAACCAATGACGAAAACCCTTTTCAACACATTGCCAACAGCATGTGTCAGAGGGGCCACCCGTTCCAAAGTGTTTGTAGCAATCTGCCATGAGCCATGTAACGGATTATAACAGATGAAACCATCAAAAATGGAATGTGCTAGTCTGGCAACATCACGATCAACTGCTGCTAAATGTTGATCTCTACATTGCATAAGAAACAGATGCCGGTAAAGTCATTGTATGGCTCATGTTATTACAAATGGTATGGTGTAATGCCATGAGAAAGCTCAAATGCCACACCTAATTATTCCAACAAGAGCCTATGCAACTGGTTACCTGATTATAGAGATGGTAGAACAATCCCACCAGGAAAAGATCTGATACAAATTTTGTCATTCCTACTTTTGCAATTGCATCGTTTAATCCATACTGCATTAGCTGTGGTCCTTCAATCTGCAAGGTTGGTCATTCAAAATAAGAAACGTGAAGCATAACACAAGAAACCTTTTTTGTTTGGGCTATATTTATCACACTTACAATAAGTGCAGGTGGTATGCAGACAACTAGAGCAATTATTGAGATGTAAGCATACACGTTGGTGCTATCCATGTCAGTCTGCAACGACAAAAATGGTTAGTAAAAACAAAGGAATTGAACAGCAACAGCCCAAAAGGCAACAAAAGATGAGGAGTCAAGCGACAAGAAGAAAACAGGCACAAACCATGGCTTTCTTGGAATAAATACTCCGGTAAGTGAACGAGATGTTAGAGATCATAGCATTGATGAAACCCTTCCAGCTAAATGACAGTTCAGTGAGGGATGCCATTGAAACACCTGGTCATGTTCAAGTAGTTAAATAGGTTGAAGAAGAAAAAGGCATGGACCAAAGAAGTTACTAGTACTATTTAGCACATGCTATCAAGTGAAAAATGATAACAATGACAGGAAAGGAATTGTGCCACTAGAGAAACTTGTCTGATCAAGGTATTATCGGTCTTTTAATCACTGTATCCAATAATTTTAACTGGTTTCTTATACTAAAAATTAATTTCTACAGCTTTACTAGCAAACTGGTAACAGAAGGCTTAATTGAGAAATTACCAAGCACAACAGGGGCAAGAGACAACCACAGAGACAAGGGAACTGTCTGTCCAAGGACAAACTGGGTAGCAGCTGCATTGAAGAAGGGCTCCAAAGCTGCATAGCAATTATGTAACACAGAAGAATTAGCATATAAAACAGAAAAGGGACAAGAGAACTCCAAACTGAAATCTGCACATGAAAGAGGCACCTTTAATAGTGTGGGCAAACGAGACTGCAACAGTAGCAAAGGACACGTTGCTTGTGACATGACCAAGAGCATGGCACAATGCCACCGGAAAGAGCAGCTTCAGGAGCGTTGCATTGATAGGCTACGGAAGATAGCGGTAATTTGTGTTAATTTTTATGCAAATTTCAAGATAAGAAACATGGCCTTGATCAGAAGCAGCTATTGATATGATAAATTCTTCTAATATGTTGTCAATATAGAGGCATGCTATTCTAATGAACGCATACTTTTCTAATGTATGAAAAGATGAAGGGTGGATCAAGTTTAGTTTAAGCTCATTGACCACACAAAGAACAACAGATTTGCTTTACGGTTCAAATAAAGAGTCTCTACAATTTACTTAACAACTGCAATTCTTTTTTAAAACCAGAAATTGTAAGATTTCCTACATTTTATGCAGAGGCTTAAACATGGCAGTGGCATATGATCCATGAGTGCAACATTATAATGAAATTTACAGGAAGCCTATCAGTTGAACAATATTCATAAACTTTTATGAAATCTTTGTTCCTACAGTCTCAGTGAGGCCGCTGAACTTTTATGAATTTACAGGAGACCCATCAACTGAGGACCATTCTGACCACTGTGTGAATTCTCAAAGAAAACACAATGCTACAGCAAGATGGTTCGAATTACCGCACGCTTCGGGAGACCAACGGCCCAGCTGAGGAGGCAGTACACAACTCCCACAAGTAGATGGATCACCGAAACAAAGCTGCAATCAGCAGTGCCATTTTCCAGTGTAAGTTGCAACCCAGTCACAGTCGCTGATCTTCATCGTTTCAAAACAAAGGCAAGGATGCATATCAGCATATGACACACTTACTATGGGTAGGGGAAGTAGTTGTAGATCTTCTTGTTGAGGATGTTGAATATGACGTTCAGGAAGTACCTGCAGGATCACTTGCGCCAGAATGCACAAATTAGCTGAATAAAATCACTGCAAGATCGATCCACGAAAGCCAAAGGGTGGCCGTGTTGCTGTTGAGTGAGGCAGCGAGAACGTACCACATGAAGAAGAAGAAGCCGGTGGTGATTGCAGGGTACTTCTCCAGCAACCCTGGCGACTTGGCCTCCCTGTTGCAACCACAGTCATCAGAAAGTAATAAAATTGTTAAAAGCGCACTCCCACGCACAGAGCACGGATTTTGTGGCTGTGAGCCCCACCGATCAGCGATCAGTGTGGCTGCAGGTGGGACCAGAATATTTGAAGTCGTGCCGCTCGCATGTGCAGCGGCGCAAATGTGGGTGAATTTTTTTTTCCGCGCGGCGCGTGGGAGCGAGGAAACCAAACTGTGTGCAACTAAACAAAACGGCCGGCCAGAGGCGTTTCCAGAAGCTTCCAGCGTGCAGACGTGGCGGTAGAGAACGATCACTCACCCGGCGGGCTCGGCGGAGGCGGCGGGCGGGCGGAGCGTGAGCCTCTTGGAGGCCTGGAGCGGGAGCAGGCCGGCGGGGAGGACAAGGGCCGGGCGGAGCTGGCGGCCCCAGACGAGCTGGGCGCCGTCGTGGACGGCGCCAGCGCGGGCGGCGGCCGGCAGGGGCGAGGCGAGGGCGGGGCCGCGGCGGAGGCGGAGCAGGCCTGCGACGCCGGCGGCGGCGCCGCCGGCGGAGAGCGTCCCGAGGGCCGGCATTGCTGCAGCAGCGCGGGGAGGCCTGGGGCGATCGCGTTGGGCGCGGGGCTGGGCTGGAGCGGGGTGGGGCGGCCGGTTTTGGATAAGTTTATGGGTGGGAGCGGAGGGATTTGGGTGGCGGAGACGCGCGCGGGGGAGGATAGGCCGCACCGATTGCCGATAGAGTTTGGGGAAGGAGACGAGAGGAGAGGACGGGACGGGGTCGGGTCGGGCGGGGCGGGGCGGGGCGGACGTCGCCGTCCGGGCGCGGCCCCGCTGCGCGAAATGGGAGAAGGTTTTGGACCGGGACGGGAATCGGACGTCGACGCGGTGATGCTCGTGAGGCCGGGCTTGGAAAGTAGTGGTCGGCGTCCACACAATGCCGGGGAAGATCCAAAAGCTACTATTTCCCGATGGGAAATGTAACCATTTTATGCCTATTATTGTTAGCTCGTGGCACGGGAATCGGCCTCCTGCTCGAAAGCTATGGCACATTTTGCCGCTTATAACTCCCTTCATTTTCGTTTACTTGGCGGAATATAGCATTTTGGCCGCTTTATTCCTCCCCACTGTGATATTCCCTCTGTAAACTTTTGGAGTAAGATGTATTTTTTTTTAGCATCAGTACAGACACAAGCGCTCATATACACGCGCATACACTCACCCCTATGAACGCACACACACACACTTTATCCTATGAGCACCTCCGAAAGACTGAGCCGGCATATCATTTTGGCCGCTTTATTCCTTCCCACTTCCCACTGTGATATTCCCTCTGTAAACTTGTGTACTCCATCCTTTCATCTATATAAGGTCTAATGCATTTTTTGAGGCTAACTTTTATCAAATGTTAAAGCAATAATATCTGACATGTAATTTACACAAAGTACATCGTCAAATTCGTATGTGAAAGAAACTTTCAATGATATAATTTTCACATTATGCATGTCATGTACTATTAATCTTGTCAATAGTCAAAGACGGTCTTGAAAAAAGTATTAGGCCCTATATAGATGGAAGGAGGGAGTAAGATGTATTAGGTCTCTGGAAACGTCTTATAAAAATAAATATGCGTGCACTAGTCAAAAATTGTAAAATAAACAAAACTAAAGTTGGTGGAAAGAGGATGCTTTGATTTCTCTTATTTAAAAAGGTCGATCTCAGTCATCGTCTGATTTGACACAACGATTTTGTATTTACGCTTTTAAGCTCGCACCCGATTCAAGCAACAAGTCTCTGTGTCAAAACAAAAAAACTCTACCAACATTGTTTTTAGGGAGGGAGGGGGGGGAGGGGGGGGGGGACTCCACCAACAAGCTGTGACATTCTGTCTTAATAGGAATAATAGACTATTCATATCAACAGAGAATTTCTTCTTTTTTTATAAGCCCATCTGCAAGAAACCTCAAAATTAAACGTGTTTGGTTTGGATAGTTTGAGAATTGACTTCTGCGTGAACCACTGGCAACTACGTTCCAGCTCTATTCAATCACCACACCAACCAACATGCTAGGCTAGATAGTATCATGCTACATGATGGCAGCGAACTTGCCTTGCGTAATCTGCTAATCCCGGTGGCAACAAATTAGCGATAGGAGAATGTTGCTTGATGGCTCCAACTTCACCATCAAGTGAGCTTACAAATCTATCATGCAACGGATTACAAACCCCAAGCAAGAGGCCATCTAGGCTTCCAAAGTTTCTTCAAAGGTTAAGATTTTTGGTTGGCTCCTTTACCTCGACCGACTGAACACACGCCAAAACCTGCACAAGAAAAAGAAAATCATTGCTTCCATGATCCATGGACTGCCCTACATGCAATACCATGATTAAGTACATAAGTTCATTTCTTCTTCACTTGCACCACTGCAAGGAATGTTTGACGCGCTATCAACATCGCCCCCTCGGCCAGCCCCTTCGACAACATCTAGACAGTAGATCCAGCACATGGTTTTCCAGGCAATCGCCACCTTCGTTCTGCTCATCACTATGTGGAAAATATGGGATGCTAGAAATGCAAAGGTGTCTAGGTAGCAAAATGTACCCACCCCAATAGCATGTCTAAATATTAGGGACGATCTCAAGTTTTGGTCAAATCGCTTGAGATCTTCCGAACTTAGGGGCCAGACAGGTCTATGACGCGACCAACTTTCCTCTCGCTAAACCCCTACAAACTCTTTCCCAAGCCACAAGGTTAGCATTTTTATAAAATAAAAATATTCATGGGAGGCGCCTCCCCGCCCCGCCCCCTTGACACTAAAAAAAGCTCCATGGGTGCAACAGTAATGTAGCATCTTCAAATTCATGAAAATATACATACAAAGGGTGTGAAAAATTCTAGCAGAAAACCCACGCATAATGCGCATATGTCATACATTAAAATCTGTCCCATTTGGACTCGCGGGTCTTGTCCGGTGTGTGAAGGGACTGCTGGGTGATTGCATGATGCCTCCTAAATGGGACGCCCATCACGTGACACTTTTAGCTTGTTGCTGTTCAAAAAAAAATTTGGTTTTACATTCAACAAATTTTAGGAAAAGTATTGTAAAAAGTATTTTTTAATAAAAATTTATGTTGTGGAAACTTTTAAAAAGTGTCCACGTAAGTAGATATACATGCTCATTTTTTTAGAAAAATGCACAAAGAAATATTCATGCATCTTTCAAAGAAAGTCATATCTTTTAAAAAATAAATCATAAATGTGAATGTATGTTCGTATATTGTGGAAATAACGCTCACGTCCAAACAAAATGAAAACAATCATAAGTCAATGAAAATGAAAACAAAAAAAGCCAGAAAAATTGTAATAAAAAAAGAACAGAAAATGAAAGTTTCTTTTAGAAAAAGGAACCAAAAAAGGATGAAAACAGAATGGGCCAAGACCAGAAAGGCACATGGTGCGCGTTTCATCGACAATCTGTTGCATCGAGCGCCAAATAGGATTTACCAGTGAGCAACTCAATATTCTAAAAATATTTTTATATTTCAAAGTATCATTAAAACATCTCCGTGGCTCAAACAAATACATTTGAGATGTTAAATATATTCGTATATATATGGAGAAATAACATTTCCATGTCTTTTACATAATGTTTCGTTGCTATTCTAGGACAATGTTTTTGTAGACACATGAAAATTGTGTAGTATATAAAATATTTATATATTCTAACTATTCAATTATTTTAATAATAAATTGTTAAAATAAAAATAGTAATGTGTTTCAAAACAAATACTCATATATTTCAAAATAAATATTCGTGTATTTTAAAAATATGTTCATGACTTCCAGAGAAATGAGTTTGTATTAGCGTGAAATATGCATGTATTGAGCACGCACAAAATCAAATCAAAATATAAAAGTAACAATACGTTATTTAAATAGAATAACATGGTCACAAAAAGTGAAATACTAGTAATAAATAGATAAATAATATCAGACAGGACAAAAGAAAAAAAATCAGATAGAGAATATATAAAAAGTAAAAGAAAGAAGAAAGCTATGGACATAGACCCATATAAACAGGTCACTGGGCCAGCTGAAAGCGCAATCCTATTTGGTGCGCGGTCAAGTATGGGGGTTCAAGTTCTTATGTATATATATTTTTTCTTTGGGAAAATAAACTTGCCGATTATGCTCAGGCCCAAATTAAAACACCTCTTATCAAACAACATAGAGTATCCCTATTTCCCTTTTTAGATACATTGCGTTGCGTTATAGGTTTGCAACAAATTTAAATCGGTGTGCTTATCATTGACATAATTAAATTGATACTTTCATATGCTATATGCATGACCTAAGAGATGGTAGATCATACTACTAGACATGTTTAAATTGTGGGCATGCTAGCGATCCTAATAGGCACACCATTTAAATAATAACTGAACAAAATCATACTTTCTTCTTTTATATAGTGGTGAGCATGAACAATAACTTCAGAAAATAGCACTTAAATATTGTCAGTCCCATGTGTACGCATCAGA